>NC_134388.1:152825-305650 GCF_035582795.1 Mycteria americana
CTCGCAGACCTATCCTGGAGCTTTTTGGCATCTGCTTTTCAGAGCAGACATCCCAAGTAGCAGCCCCAGACTCCTCAAGGATGATGCCCAAGATTATTTTCTCTTTTAAAAGCAGCTCTTTCCTCCAGGATGCACCAGAGACTCCTCTCAGGCATGTCCTGGAACCTTTTGGCCTCTGCTTGAGGGAGCAGACATCCCAGGTAGCAGCCCCAGACTCCTTAAAGGAACTTACCTGAGATGTTTCTTCTTTTTTAAAAAGTTTTTTCTCCCTGAACCACCTGAGACTGCTCCCAGGCATGTCCCAGAGCCGTTTGACCTCTGCTTTAGGGAGTAGACATCCTGGGTAGCAGCCCCAGACTCCTCCAAGGAAGATACCCGAGATGTTTCTTCTCTTTTCAAAGCAGCTCTTTCCTCTGGGATCCACCCGAGACTCATCTCAGGCATGTCCCAGACACTTTTGGCCTCTGCTTTAGGAGCAGACAGCCCAGGTGGCAGCCCCAGACTCCTCCAAGGAAGATACCCGAGATGTTTGTTCTCTTTTAAAAGAAGCTCTTTCCTCCTGGATCCACCTGAGACTCCTCCCAGGCATCTCCCGGAGCCTTTTGGCCTCTGCTTTAGGAGCAGACATCCCAAGTAGCAGCCCCAGACTCCACCAAGGAAGATACCCGAGATGTTCCTTCTCTTTTAAATGCAGCTCTTTCCTCCGGGATTCACCAGAGACCCTCCCAGGCATCTCCCGGAGCGTTTTGACCACTGCTGTAGGGACCAGAGATCCTAGGTAGCAGCCTCAGACTCCTCCAAGGAAAATACCCGAGATTATTTTTTTCACTTTTAAAATAAGTTCTTTCCTCTGGGATACACCCTACACTCCTCCCAGGCATCCCCCAGAGCCTTTTGGCCTCTGCTTTAGGGAGCAGACATCCCGGGTAGCAACCCCCTAACTCCTCCAAGGAAGATGCCAGAGATGTTTTTTAAAAGAAGCTATTTCCTATAGCATCCAGCTGAGACTCCTCCAAAGCATCTCCTGGAGTCTTTTGATCTCTGCTGTAGGGAGCACATGTCAGTAGCACCCCAGACTCCTCCAAGGAACATACCCGAGACATTTCATATCTTTTATATAATTTCTTTCCTCCGGGATGCAGCCGAGATTCCTCCCAGGCATCTCCCGGAGTCTTTTGACATCTGCGGTAGGGAGCAGAGATCCAGGTAGCAACACCAGACTCCTCCAAGGAACTTACCTGACATGTCTCTTCTCTTTTCAAAGCAGCTCTTTCCTCCAGGATCCACCCAAGACTCCTCTCAGGCATCTCCCAGAGCCTTTTGGCCTCTGCTTCAGGAGCAGACATCCCGGGTAGCAACCCCCTAACTCCTCCAAGGAAGGTACCCGAGGTGTTTCTTCTCTTTTAAAAGAAGCCATTCCTCTGGCATCCACCCGAGACTCCTCCCAGGCATCTCCCAGAGCCTTCTGACCTCTGCTTTAGGGAGCAGACATCCCAGGTAGCAGCCCCAGAATCCTCCAAGGAGGATACCCGAGATGTTTCTTCTTTTTTAAAACATTTTTTCTCCAGGATCCACCTGAGACTGCTCCCAGGCATCACCTGGAGCCTTTTGGCCTCTGCTTTAGGGAGCAGACATCCCAGGTAGCAGCACCAGACTCCTCCAAGGAAGATACCCAAGATGTTTCTTCTCTTTTCAAAGCAGCTCTTTGTTCTGGGATCCACCTGAGACTTCTCCCAGGCATCTCCCAGAGTCTTTTGACCTCTGCTGTAGGGACCAGAGTTCCTGGGTATCAGCCCCAGACTCCTCCAGCAAGATACTCGAGATGGTTTTTTCCCTTTTAAACTAAGTTCTTTCCTCTGCGATCCACCCGAGACTCCTCCCAGGCATCTCCTGGAGTCTTTTGTCCTCTGCTTTAGGGACCATAGATTCCAGGTAGCAGCCCCAGGGTATGGAAGGGGAGGGAAGTGGTACGGAGGGGGGAAGATGCGGGGACTGTTGACAAGATTTGGGGTCCGTGCTGGCAGGAGGGGTGCAGAGGGATGGGGCTCGGCAAGGCCGGACTCTGCTTGGCTCAGCACTTCTTGGTTCAGCTCAGCCGGGCTTGGCTCTGCTCCGCTTGGCCCTTCTCGGTTCAGCTCGCCCCAAGCGGGGCAGCGAGATCATAGGTGAGGGCAGGGGGAGGCAGAGGAGAGGAGGGCAGAGGAGGGGAGGGCAGAGGAGTCCAACCTGAATGGGGACACAGCTGCCGTGCGCTCCCCTCCTGAGGTGCGCCGAGATGGGCCCTCCACTACAAGAGAGACATTGAGGTGCTCGAGCGAGTCCAGAGAAGGGCAACGAAGCTGGGGAAGGGTCTGGAGCAGAAGTCTGATGAGGAGCGGCTGAGGGACCTGGGGTTGTTTAGCCTGGAGAAAAGGAGGCTGAGGGGAGACCTTATCGCTCTCTACAACTCCCTGAAAGGAGGTTGTAGCGAGGTGGGGGTCGGTCTCTTCTCCCAGGTAACAAGTGATAGGACAAGAGGAAATGGCCTCAAGTTGTACCAGGGGAGGTTTAGACTGGATATTAGGAAATTTTTCTTCACTGAAAGGGTTATCAAGCATTGGAACAGACTGCCCAGGGCAGTGGTTGAGTCACCATCCCTGGAGGTATTTAAAGGACGTTTGGATGAGGTGCTTAGGGACATGGTGTAGTGGTGGTCTTGGTAGTGTTAGGTTTACGGTTGGACTCGATGATCTTAAAGGCCTTTTCCAACCTATACGATTCTGTGATTCTGTGATTCTGTGATTCTGAGATCCCAGCCCTGGTGCCCGGCCGTCCTGTGGCAGCCACTTGGTGTCCCTCGGGTCCCCGTTGTTCTGGCAGGGTGCGCCGGTGCCCTGGAAGGGCATCGGGAGAGCCCCAGGGCTGGGCTGGGGCTGGCTCTGTCCTGGCGGCGACCTCCCTTTCGCAGGGCAGCCTGGCAGGAGGGGACGGGAGGACCCCCTTTTGTCTGTCCCGGGGCACTGGGGCTGCACTGCCCTCACAGTGAGTGACAGTAGCGTCATGCGCAACACCCTGGGGAGCTGCCCTGGAGGAGGGGGTCACACCCCCTCCAGGCACTGGGGGACGGCATCGCACCCCCTCGGCCACCCCTTCCCCAGGCAGAAGAAACCCAGCGCCCTCCTGCTGTCCTCCTCAGCCGGGGTCCAGACCCAAAAGGCCTCCCAGGCCAGCTGGGGGGCAAGACCACAACTGGGGTCCCTTGCATCCCCCGAGACATGCGGGCATGGAGGCTTCCTCCTCTGAACCTCTCTGTCCTATTACAGATTGCCCCCAGCACCACAAAATCCCCACTAGCTACTACGCTAAAAAAGCAAATGTGTGTATCTATAGTTCTATATCTCAAGCTGGCACCCAACAATGACAGCAGCACCCAATGATGACAGCAGCACCCAAAATATATATAGTATTATAGGTTAATACAAACTTATCTCTAATAAAGGAAGTGTATCAACGATAGAACAGCAGATATACTTGGGACAGGTTCCTTATATGTCTACATATGGTACCCAGTGCGAGACAGATCCCGGTAAGTTGCTGTGACAGTCCCTGGTTTTGCACCTATCAAGGGTACCTCAGGATGTCTCCTATTTCTCGGTACTGTTACCAAAATGGATTTGCTCACATTTTCTTCTCTTCTAGTTTGTGCACGGGTACCGGAGAGAAGGCGGCAGAAGCACACACTGGTTAAACCCCCTGTTTACTGCCGGCAACAAAGGTGCCTCTCAGCAGGGAGCACAAGAAGGACCCCATATTATAACTCTTTCAGTTCTCTTCAGTTTTCCAAACCCCCATCAGATTGCTGCCTTAAAAACCCATTCCAGCCATAGCGGCAGAGAGGCCACAACGGTGCCAGGGGTAAAGCCGGGGAGAACTGCAGGGTGGAAGAACACCTTCAGGTGGATAAATCCCTCTTAGCCAGAAAATGGGATCTGACTGTCAGCCCACAGCCAGCCTGACCCCCACTTCCATCACCGCTCCCCGTTCCCAGGACAGAGCCTGCTACAGCAGTCCTGTTGAGATTATTGTTCACCCCCACAGCAGCGGGACACCCACGCAGGGTCCCAGCAACGTCCGCAGAGAAGAGCCGCAAGCCATGCTGAGGGAGAGCCACAGGGCTGTGCAGGGAGACAGCCCACACACGCGCCGACACTGCTGCTGACAGGGGACGGGGGGAAGCAAAGGGTCTTCCCTCGTTTTTCTCTTCTCCCCTGGACAATGTACTTCTTATTCCCTGGTTTTCTCAGGCATTTATTTCTTTTCTCATTTTTAGGGCTTTCCGACCCTCCCCCCACCACAGTTCCTTATCCCATTTCCCTCCTTGGGTTCATGTGCAGAGGAGGTTTAAGCATCCTGTCAGACAGAGCCACCCCACCGTCCTGCCTCTGAGCAGGCAGCTCACGGTCAGCCTCTGCCTGTGGCAAGAGGTGCCTGCTCAGGGCTGGAGCTGTCCCGCTCCTCTTGCTGGTAAGAGCAAGCTGAGAGCACCTACCCTGTGCAGTGCCCGGCCTTCTCCTGCAAGGAGAAAGGCTGTCTGACTGGACACGCTCTCTCTGAGGGTGTTGTCAGGTACTACACAGACTATATGCTATATATCCTATATACTCTATATAAGCATTTTACACAAGTGTGTGAGCAGTGGGGCCACTACAAGGTCAGGCATAGCCATGTAGAGCTGCACACAGGAGGCTTTCAAGTGCCAGAAGTCGCAAGATAAAGAACAAAATAAGCACAAGGGACTGCAGAGACACCCCACTGCATACACACGAATGACAGGCAAAGCCAGAAGCAGGACAAGCAGCATCAGGGCAGATGAGATCCCCCCTTTTGGGGGGTGGGTAAGTAGCACAAAAATGTCCTGCGTGAAGAATCACAGAATCACAGAATCATATAGGTTGGAAAAGACCTTTAAGATCATCGAGTCCAACCATAAACCTAACACTGCCAAAAACCACCACTACACCATGTCTCTAAGTACCTCATCCAAACGTCCTTTAAATACCTCCAGGGATGGCGACTCAACCACTTCCCTGGGCAGCCTGTTCCAGTGCTTGATAATCCTCTCGGTGAAGAAAAATTTCCTAATATCCAGTCTAAACCTCCCCTGGCGCAACTTGAGGCCATTTCCTCTTGTCCTATCACTTGTTACCTGGGAGAAGAGACCGACCCCCACCTCGCTACAACCTCCTTTCAGGTAGTTGTAGAGAGCGATGAGGTCTCCCCTCAGCCTCCTTTTCTCCAGGCTAAACAGTCCCAGCTCCCTCAGCTGCTCCTCATAAGACTTCTGCTCCAGACCCTTCACCAGCTTCGTTGCCCTTCTCTGTACACGCTCCAGTACCTCAATATCCCTCTTGTAGTGGGGGGCCCAAAACTGAACACAGTATTCGAGGTGCGGCCTCACCAGTGCCGAGTACAGGGGCACAATCACTTCCCTAGTCCTGCTGGCCACGCTATTTTTGATACAAGCCAGGATGCCATTGGCCTTCTTGGCCGCCTGGGCACACTGCTGGCTCATATTCAGGCGGCTGTCAACAAACACCCCCAGGTCCTTCTCTGCCAGGCAGCTTTCCAGCCACTCTTCCCCAAGCCTGTAGCGTTGCATGGGGTTGCTGTGGCCCAAGTGCAGGACCTTGCACTTGGCCTTGTTAAACCTCATACAATTCACCCCAGCCCATCGATCCAGCCTGTCCAGGTCCCTCTGCAGAGCCTGCCTACCCTCCAGCAGATCAACACTCCCGCACAACTTGGTGTCGTCTGCAAACTTACTGAGAGTACACTCGATCCCTTCGTCCAGATCATTGATAAATATGTTAAACAGAACTGGCCCCAACACCGAGCCCTGGGGAACACCGCTTGTGACCGGCCGCCAACCGGAGTAAACTCCATTCACCACCACTCTTTGGGCCCGGCCGTCCAGCCAGTTCTTTACCCAGCGAAGAGTACACCCGTCCAAGCCATGAGCAGCCAGTTTCTCCAGGAGAATGCCGTGGGAAACCGTGTCGAAGGCTTTACTGAAGTCTAGATAGACAACATCCACAGCCTTTCCCTCATCCACTAGGCGGGTCACCTTGTCATAGAAGGAGATCAGGTTGGTCAAGCAGGACCTGCCTTTCCTGAACCCATGCTGGCTGGGCTTGATCCCTTGGTTATTCTCTACATGCTGTGTGATAGCACTCAGGATGATCCGCTCCATCAGCTTCCCCAGCACCGAGGTCAGGCTAACAGGCCTGTAGTTCCCCAGGTCTACAGAGGAAAAACAGAGAAGCCTTTCCAGCCTTTCCAGAAGCCTTTCCTAAAGAGGAAAAACAGAGAAGCCTTTTCCAGTTCCGACTTCTCTCACCAATGAGCTTTCCAGCCTGATCACACTGACTTCGGCTGCTAGGAGCACCAAGGTCCATAGTCACCAGCGCCAACAATACAGCATCAGTGCCATGAGCCCAGGTACCTCTGGAAGTGTCTGGCTTTTTCCAGCGTTTATGGGATGCCAAGGGGAAGAGAGGGAAGAGTTCCCCCGAGAAATAGCCCCGCTTGCTCATTTCTGCTTGTTCTTTTTTAAGTACCTTTCCCTTTCCTTTTAGAAGAAGGCCACTTGTTTAAAGAACAAGATGCTTTCTTGAAGTTAAAAGAATGCCTATCCCAGTTAAAATAAAAATTATTTTTGTTTAGATTTAGTTAAACCATTTTCTTTACCACCTAAAATTATTTCCAAAATGGATGCACATCTTGCAAATTCTGCCCATACTTCTGTAATGGCATTTTCCAGATTGAGAAATCAAAATGTCTTTGTGTGCATGCTGTAGCTTCAGCCAGCAAAGTATTCCTCCTCCGCCAACCTCACCACTGACACCATCATACGGCCAGCTGCCTGAGTGTCCTTCTGCTAACAATTAATCAAGCATTTTTTCTCTTTCTCACATCTGTCCTACCTTACATTTGTCTGTCTAATTCTTGGCCAGATTTCCTCTACTGATTCTTGTCAGTAATTCAGGTCTATCACCATCTCTGTCCATCCTCCTGTGTTCACATGTACCTATCTGCCTGTGTCTCCTGATCGCATCTCCATCTGTGTCAGCCTGGTTTACGGGTACAGTTCACAGTCAGATGAAAACATTGACTTTTGATTTTTTTTATACATGGCATGGCTTTTGGTAACCCCGGGTGGTAATTCCTCCTGACCCTGCCTGCAGGTGAGTTTACAGGAAAGGCACTGGACAGACCTGAAGCCCTCGTGGGACATTACCAGGCCTTGTTGTGTCTGCTCTCATAGGAGTCAGTGAGAGGGAAGATCTCACTTGTGACACCACTTGGGCACCAGGAGAGCTTTCTCTCCTTGGTGCCCAAGCAGAGAAATAACCAGCGCCAGGCTGCCCAGAAGATGCCTGGCCTCAGGGATGCCAGTGCTCCTTCATGTGGGACAGTGTCAGATTCCCCAGCAGAGGTAGACATGTATCATAGTCATTTGAAGTAGACCGATTTAACTTTTTTCCTCCCCTTTCCCAGGCTCAGCTTCACCCCATACTCCTCTCCTTCCGCTCGTTACTGCTGCAGGTCACACTCGGTCCCGTCAGCCAGGCAATGAGGGGTGCAGGGGTCAGGGTCCGTGCACAGTGGTGTCTCACGCTTTGCCTGTGCTCCCGCCTGGCTCCTCTGCAGGCTGCAGCCCCTTCGGGGGGTGGTGGCTTGACCCTGGCCAGCAGGTGAGCCCCCACCCAGCTGCTCACTCCCCCCTCAGTGGGGAAGGTTGGACGGTTGGACTCAATGATCTTCAAAGTCTTTTCCAACCTATACGATTCTGTGATTCTGTGAATCAGAAGGGCAAAAGTGAGAAAAAACTCATGGATCGAGATACAGACAGTTTAACAAGGGAAGGAAACTCCCTCGGGAAATACTCAAAGAATCACACCATGGGTGAGGTTGGAAGGGACCTCTGGAGGTCATCGGGTCCAACCCCCTGCTCAAGCAGGGCCACCTACAGCCAGCTGCCCAGGACCACATCCAGATGGCGTTTGAATATCTCCAAGGTGGGAGACTCAAACTTTCCTGGGCAACCTGTGCCAGGGCTCGGTCACCCTCACCAGGAGAAAGTGTTTCCTGACATGCAGAGAGAACCTCCTGTGCTCCAGTTTGAACCCACTGCCTCTGGTCCTGCCACTGGGCACCAGTGCAATAAGCCAGGCTCCATCCTCTCTGCACTCTCCCTTCAGGTACTGGCACACGTTGATAAAATGCTCCCCGAGCCTTCTCTTCTCCAGGCTGAATAGTTCCAGCTTTTGCAGGGTAAAGGTCCCTTTTTATACAGCTGCATATAAGATCAGGAAAGAAGATCAACTCATGGATATCTTCCCTTATTTATGGCTTGTTATCCATCTGGTCAACTCTTTATCCATTTCCTGGCCCTCACCACTGTCCATCTCATTGTACAGTCCCCCAGTACAAGGGATTGACTCCTGGTGCACTCAGCCCCAGTTTGTGGGACAGGACTAAGGAGAACAGGATAAAAGGAACTAGTTTCTCAACTCCATTTCTTCTTGGAGGGAAAGCATTGTTTGACTCCTGATGGGAGTCCAGGAATTAATACATCGGTATGGAGGGTGGGTAATCCATGGACCAGGGTGGAAAAAAGCCAAACAGACCACATGTTGCATTATCTGACTCATTTGATCCGATGCTCATTCTGCCAGACAAGTTACGCCTGAGACACAGCTAAACGGCCGCATGTTGCTAATGGTAAAGTAACAACCACTCAGTCTTATGAGTTAGACTAGCATTGTGCATGTACGTGCTTACGGTGTCTCAGCTCAGGAGATGGCTGAACAATGATGGTTTATTGTACATGCACTAGCGTAATGGCAAAAAGCTGCCTGAGCATGCCCTAGGCACGTCTGAAATCTTAACTCCCAGCCTCACCCCACTACATATCGAAGGCATAAATAATTACACAAGTTGTAGTGTAGTGGTAAAATCTAATCCAAAATATTTTCACCAATTTTGACGTTTTTAATGCTGTGAAGCATAGTACAGGAGTCCATCTAATACTAGAAGCCTCTAATTCTTGGAGGGAAAGAGTGTTTTCTGCCAGGGTAGGACTGATTAAAATAACACACAGTTCCAAGTTAATGCTTCTTTTATTAGAATCTCATATAATAACTTTTAAATGCAAAATTCCCAATTTATGACATTCAAGGATCAAAATCTTAAAGCTTGTTGCTCCTTTTCCAAAAACTCCAGGTTGTGAAGAAAAAGACATTCTAACCCAACATCTTCAGTACATTAATTTGAAAATGTAAACAAAGTAGAATTTCATTTAAAGCATTTAATAGCTGAAACAAGCAATGTGAAAAGCTGAATTACAAAAGAAACAATGCAACCCGACATTCATGCTACAAGTTTACCTTTCCACAAGGTATTAGTACTTCCAGGTCAGTTCTTTCCACCAAAAAGATGCTGTAGTGGCGAAAAGATTATGCTGGGGAAACAACAACAACAACAGAAAGAGCACATTATACTTAAAATACTTCTCTGAGAATTGTAACACAAGGTAATTTCTGTCCACCAGAACGACACAACCCCAGCACAAAATAATACAGAGGAAGACTGAAAAAATAGAGGAAACATGAAGAATAACTCATGCCATAACGGTCTAGTCTCAATAGTTGAAGGGACCGGCATACATTATGATTAACAAGGAGTTTTATTTCTTCCAAAACTAACTCACCTATCAAACAAACACCGTAACTACTGCCGATGTTCAACTTGTGCTGTGCAGTGAACAGACTACTCTTGCATGACACAGCTTTGACAGCTTTAGAGCACTTGTTTAGTCAGCAATGCCCAGCAACTGTTGGCATGGTTACTTCAATTTTGGTTTAAAATGGTGTCTTTGGGAGTCAATGTTACAAAGGCCACAGTTGCTAAGAGGCCAAATAAAGGTCATACTTACCCTAATGGGACTGAAGGTCCGTCCCAGGAAGGCCCTGCTAGAATGGGGAGTGCTTAAGTCCTTTAGAAATCGGGCTGGAGATGGCACTCCTCAGCGATAAAAGCCACATTGGATGAGAGCTGTGACTGAGGTCAGTAACCCTCCCGTGAGGAGTTTTTTCCCCAAAGACAGCTCAGAAGAGGAACATTTATTGGGAATGTTGCACCTTACCACAAGACAAAAGGACATCCCTGAATGTTCCTTTGCCTTGGGAGACTTTGGTTTAACCACAGAAAAAAGGTATCCGTTCTTCAAGATGGATAGGTAGAATCACCTGAACTGCCAGAAGCAGGCACAGTCTTTGACACAGGCTCAGACATAGCTGCAGGATTAGTACCTTCTCCAGAACTTGGAGAGACCTCTTCCTTCTGACTCCACATTTCCTTTGTTTACCATTTGGTCCATTTGCTGCAGTAGCTGCATTGCACCCTCAGCCTGACCACTTGCTGTTCTTTGTTCAAGGTTAGATTCCACAGGTCCCCCTGTAAGAAACAGCAGCAAGTACAAAAACACAATCTTGCTCTCTCCATGCTCCCTGCATACCCAACAGCAGACCCTGAAACTGAGAGGTGGGTCCAGACTCCGACTGACATGATGCCTGGGAGGTTTCAAAGCAATCACAATGCAGACTGATTGGGAGGTAGGCTCCCATCTTACAGTCCAGCTCTGAAAGAGCTGCGTAGCCTAGCTCTACGGGTGGCAATTTGTTACACAGGATGAGAGTTTCAGCCAAAATCATTGGTGACCTACCGCTTTATGGTGGTTCCAATTCCTAATCTCATGTGCTGGAAAATACCAAACACGATTTTTAAAGGAAAACTAATACCAATGTAATCCTTGCAGCTTTTGATTTCAGATGACCAATTTGAATGAAACAATCCAGGAAGTCCTTACTTACAGAAACTCACTTGGTTACAGCCCACGGTAAAGGATGCTGGACTAAACTCACACTCATTTTCTTTGGAGGAATTCTGAAAGGAAAAGGAACCCATGAACTGTTACACAATGTAAAATTCTGTTGTACAGGAGATTTTTGTTTGCTTGCTCACTTTAAGAACTAAAAGGCAAGGTCTACTCTCTTGTTCTGTGATTTTATTTTTTTTCCTGCTACTATGAGAACTTTCTTCATCAATATATTTCTACCCCTCCCTCCTCAGGAGATTCACAGGCCTAACATAAAGCTGTAATTCATTGAGTGACTTTAATATAGCAGATAGTGAAAGAATAACAGCAGCTATGGCATAGGCAGAGATTTTAAAAAACATGAACAGAGGTGCTGTGGGAAATAACAGCCACTGGACAACACAGGCCCCTAGACATCAGCCCTGCTAAGACATACTCATAAGAAACAGAGTAACAGGGAAGGTACAAAAGTGAAAAGTGCCAGAAGCAAAAGGTGAGCCAGGAATACCCATTAGGATGGCTATCAGCAATACAAAGGACCACAAACAACAAAATCAGCATGCAAGCTTCTTTAAGAGAGAGTAAAACAGCTTTGTCAGAGAGAGAAGATAATAGAAGAACAGATCCACTCCCCGATGGTGTTTCTCTTGCACTAAGGTCAGGTTCAGGCAAACTTCCAAACTTTAGATGGCCTGAGATTTTTGCAGTTTAGTCTCAGAGGATTAACTAAGTTAGGAAAATTATCTGCAGTGACAGGCTGAGCATCTCTCAGTTCTCTTCCTTTCTTTGACTTCTCCTGGTACACTTGGTAAGTGGAAAGATGCGCAGGCTCGACTCCATTCGCCCTGACCAGACAGCTTACTGTCAAAATTGCAGGCCTAGAAGGCATTTGGATGAAAGCTGGAAATGCAGTCTATTTAACAGCCATGTGACTGCGGCACTTCCATGATCCTCCTTCTGAATTGAGTGCCAATGTTGTAAAGTCAATCCTACGCATACTAAGTAGTCAGACTTCCTTCATGCTTAACGAGACCCTTCCCTTTTTGAGATGCATTCTAAAACACCAGGTGGAAAGTCATACACTGCTGATAAACTGAACAAGAGCCGTGGAGGAATGACCAGAAGAATCCTGAGAAAGTACAGGAGCTACTGATACGTTTTTTCCTAAACCTAATCTTTCTTCTCATCCTGAATACCAAAAGAAACCAAATGGAAAGCAAACCAAATAGAAAGCATGTCACAAGCACCTGGCTCTGATCTCCTAAAAATGCACACAAGAGAGAGGTCATCTGCCCGTGATTTCATGTGGTACTCATGGTATCTGCTCTGCTTTCATAAAGACAACAGTTTGTGTCTGGACATCCCTCTCAGTGTAACAGTGCCCTGACTAGTGCAAATTTCAGGTACAAGTCATGGTGGCACAAGCATCTGTTCTGGAGAAGGTTCTTCTCACCTGAACTGGTATTTGCTGAGTTGATTCACTCATCACAGTTCCAGTTTACCTGGAAAGAGCTCAGGACATCCTCCCTCATTAGTTAACACAACATGAGGTTACGGTGATGTCTGCCACCTACCACATTATTTCTCAGGGTCCAACATGCTAACCTGGCGCTCCAGCTTTCAAGGACTCTAACGTTTGGGAAACTCAGCCACTGTACAAGGAGTGGAGGCATTCTGGGGACAGTGATTATAGCAAGGTGGGACCCTCATCCTACCAACAGAGTGTTTGGAGCACCTGAGCAAAGAAGCCAGAAAGGGTATGCGTAGAGACCTGTCACTAATCCTGCAAAGGTAAGCTGGGGGGAAAAAAAAAGTGATGCATGTTTTAGAGACAAATAAGCCTACTTGTTTTAGAGAAGTTCTTCTGTACTGAGTGCTCCTGAGGAGTTACCAGGCAGTCTCCTTCCTATCTTGAAAATCCAACAAACCTGTCAAAAACCTCTTCTGAAAGAAAGTTTTGGGCTTACAACAAGGTGAGGGCTGTTTCAATACAAGAGTTTATCTGTGTAGGCTGAAGGGAACCATGCAACTAGTAGGCTACTGCAGGCTCTTGTATATGCAGTGAATCCCAGCAGAGCAATTATGCTGGCATTTTCCCCTTGAAACCAGTCCTACAGGAGCAAGCAGGCAGTATGCCCTGGCCATCTGAGATGTCAAGCAAGCCCACAGACGACATTTGCTTAAAGGCGCAGCCAGTTGTGAAGAAGTCCAAAAGCTTCCTGAAATGGGGGCAGCATGTCATCATGCAGAAACACGCAGAAATCCAGGTATTTGATGCAACTGCTCACCTCCCAAGGAGCAGTGGGAGAAGAGGCTGTTCCTTTTATACTACCAGGCAACTTTCTTTGTGGATAGTCCCAAGAGGACTGAGTTTGCCTCCTCGGAAAAGACTATCCTAAGAGTTGGAGAGGGGAAAAGGCCAGGAACGCGATAGTGTGGCAGGGATTTGAACTAAATTGAGAATGGGTATCAGTATCCAGAAAATGGATGAAATGCACTAGGACATTTGGGAGGATGAGCAACAGCCAGGAGGAGGAGAACAGGGGTCCTGGGGAAGACCTTGTTACTTAAAGGGTGTGCCTAACAGCAGCTCTGTCAGAGCAGCCTTTTAGCCTGTGGGCTAAAAGAGAAAGAATCTTCCCTTCCTGACAAGGTCTTTGGAGAACAGTGGGTTTAGAAAGCAACTGCCAATCCCTCTGGAACTACCCTGTCGTAAATCTGCCTTCCGATACCAGTGAGAAAAGGCATGACACTGTTTCAGGAAGAGGGAGATGCCTGCAAGGCCATCTGCACAGAGAAAGGACACTAGTGGGGAGCGGCAAGTACTCACGCTGAAGCCAGTGTCAAGATGTCAGCACCCACTGTTGGCCCTTCGTAGAGTTCTGCACAAAGGGGCATCTGAGGTAAAAGAGGACTGGAGTCTTGAAGACAAGGCAGGGCACCCTTCAGGTTCATCTCTGACAGGCTAAGCTCAGCCCTAGAGTTTGTAGCTTGACAGACAGAAAAGCTTGTGTCGTCCCCCTGTAAAACTCATCCCTTGGCTAAGTTTGATAAGCAGGAATCAAAGATGTCTCGATGCAGGTGAAAAGGGAAAAAAAATTACCTGAAGGCATTTTATGCTTGCCACTTAAGAATCTAGGACTAAACAGATGCTGTTGTCTCTTTCTGAATATTCAGGGCTCTGTGTTGGGGCCAGTTCTGTTTAACATCTTTATCAATGATCTGGACGAAGGGATCGAGTGCACCCTCAGTAAGTTTGCAGATGACACCAAGTTGTGTGGGAGTGTTGATCTGCTTGAGGGCAGGAAGGCTCTGTAGAGGGACCTGGACAGGCTGGATCGATGGGCTGGGGCCAATTGTATGAGGTTTAACAAGGCCAAGTGCAAGGTCCTGCACTTGGGCCACAGCAACCCCATGCAACGCTACAGGATGGGGGAAAAGTGGCTGGAAAGCTGCCCAGCAGAGAAGGACCTGGGAGTGTCGGTTGACAGCCACCTGAATATGAGCCAGCAGTGTGCCGAGGTGGCCAAGAAAGCCAGTGGCATCCTGGCTTGTATCAAAAATAGCGCGGCCAGCAGGACTAGGCAAGTGATCGTGCCCCTGTACTCGGCACTGGTGAGGCCGCACCTCGAATACTGTGTTCAGTTTTGGGTCCCCCACTACAAGAGAGACATTGAGGTGCTGGAGCGAGTCCAGAGAAGGGCAACGAAGCTGGTGAAGGGTCTGGAGCAGAAGTCTTATGAGGAGCGGCTGAGGGAGCTGGGATTGTTTAGCCTGGAGAAAAGGAGGCTGAGGGGAGACCTTATTGCTCTCTACAACTACCTGAAAGGAAGTTGTAGAGAGGTGGGGGTCGGTCTCTTCTCCCAGGTAACAAGTGATAGGACGAGAGGAAATGGCCTCAAGTTGTACCAGGGGAGGTTTAGACTGGATATTAGGAAATTTTTCTTCACTGAAAGGGTTATCAAGCACTGGAACAGGCTGCCCAGGGAAGTGGTTAAGTCACCATCCCTGGAGGTATTTAAAGGACGTTTGGATGAGGTGTTTAGGGACATGGTGTAGTGGTGGTCTTGGTAGTGTTAGGTTTACGGTTGGACTCAATGATCTTAAAGGTCTTTTCCAACCTATACGATTCTGTGATTGATTCTGTGATTCTGTAGCTTACCGTTTCAAATCCATGCTTTGCTTTACTCATACGGTGAACACACTCGGCTCCAGTTCTAAAAAGAAGTCAAATAAGTAAGAACTGAGTTTACAAAAAGTCACAAAAAGGAAGCAATCTTGTAAATGGCTACTCCAAGTATTTCATTAGAAATCAGGATTTTAGTATCTCTAGCCAATGAGACAGATACCCTTAATCTATATTTGTACTCAAATTTCAAAGTCTCAAATGAAAATATGCACTCATTCCAGTATTAGGCTTTCTGCTTTTCTAGTAAAACCAACAAGCAGTTAAAGAGAAAAAAAGTGTTACATGACATGGAAAGGGGGATGAGCAGCAACTTGAGAAAGCTTGCTAATCCTACAAGGTTACTGACACAAAGAGAAGGGCAGGTAGCAAAGAACCAGAGAAAGATCTTACAAGATTCGGTCATGGAGCAATAAAATGGCAGAGGAATCTGTACAGAGAGTACAAAGTGATGCACATGGGGAAAAACAACCCTGGCTTCACACACACACGAGTACTCTCTGAGCTGATCAGTATCACTGGGGAGTGACACCTGGACATTTTGATAGCTCAGCATTCAATAGCACCCCAGGAAAACCCAAATCCAAATCCCCCATGAGGAATTATGAGCAAAAGAGCTTTTCCAAAAGAAAAAAAGATCAAGAGGTGGTCCGATTACAGTAGACAAACTCCTTTCCGGGCGGGGAACGCTCAGACTGAATAAGCTCTTCAGTCTAACAGAGCCATCGGAAGAAAATGACGGAAGGCTTGAAGTTGATGCCTCACCAATTTAATTTTGAAATCAAGAACATGCTCTAAAATCATTTACTGTTTTAACCTTTCCTGGAATAGCGTAACTTCTGGGGCAAGACACAGGACTAAGGGAGAACTGCCAGACTGGATCATGAAAGAGCCCTTTCTGGCCTTATATTTTATGAATCTACAACTCACGTCTTGGCTAAAAGAGATTAGAAGAGATTAGAAAGCATTCTGGCTCCTGGCCTCATTCTTCGCTCATTTCCAGCAGTTTTATTGTGACTAGAAACTGGGCGGGGGGAGGGAAATGAAAATACTACATTTGTATGAGCAGGAAAAGAACTGGCTTCAGACTTCTCCCGTTATAATCTCTGGATGAAATACATTTGGGAATTGGGTAGAGTATAAGGCAACAAGGGAGAGCATTTGACACGGTCTGTACATCGCCACGGAAGGGGAAAGGTGAGCATCAACACTTCCGATCACAACGCTGGATCTGGGACTCTCTGCCACGTACTTGTGAATATACTTGTGAATACAGACATGAATTTTCTTTTTTTAAAAGCTACACACCATGAAATAAAGAGGCCTGCTAGACTGTAACTAATAATGGGCCTGCCTCTGAAAGGTAGTCAAGAACTAAGCTTGAAGTTAGCCACCATGAGCCAGCATTGCACCCTTGTACTGAAGGCAGCCAACAACATCCTGAGCTGCATTAGGAAGAGTTTTGCCAGCAGCTCGAGGGAGGTGATCCTTCCCCTCTGCTCAGGGCTGCCAAGGCCAGTCTGTGTGCTCTGTCCAGACTGGGCTTCCCAGGACAAGACTGGAACTCACTGGGGTGAGCCCAGCAAAGGGCCACAAAGATGATGAAGGAACTGGAGCACTTCTCATATGCGGAGAGGCTGGGGGAGCTGAGACTCTTCAGCCTGGAGAAGGCTCGGGGGGATCTTATGAATGTACACCTGATGGGAGGGAATGAAGAAGAGGGAGCTGGGCGCTCCTCAGCAGTGCCTTCTGGCAGGACAAGAGGCAAAGGGCACAAATTGCAAAACATGAAATTAAATCTGAACACAAGAAAAAACTTTCGGACTGCAACTGTGGTCAAGCACTGCAGCTGGCTGCCCGCAGAAGCTGTGGAGTCTCCACCCTTGGAGTCCACTCAAAACCTGAGGGGACACGTCCTGGGCAACCTGCTCTGGGTGACCCTGCTTGAGCAGGAAGGGTTGGACTCGTTGATATCAAAGGTCCTGAAAACCTCAATGATTCTGTGAAATCCACAGATATAGATCTCAGCCTCAAGCTGACAAGCAGCATTCATCAGCCGACTCCAAGGAACAGGCTGGGATGCAGCTAGAAAACTGTTCCCAGTTCTTCCCTTGTCATCCCTGGCTCAGGTGTGCAAGCCAGTGCACTGCTTTGTCCTAGTTACTGAGTTCTCATCCCACTGTGATTCTACTGATAATGTTGACACAAAGGAGAGAAACAGGAAGACCTCTAGTTAATGGCATGGGAACCTGAAAGCGTATGACAACTTTTCTCCAAACATGGGCAATGCTGCTTAGATTCTGTCACCTATGGAAGAGAAGGAAGACGACAAATGGGGCAAGGGAGTGAAATACGAGGAAGGTACAAGAGACATTAAAAATATTGATATGTGCCCTGGAAGACCATTTTGTAGTCAACTGACCCGTCCATAACCGACTGTGGGCATGAGGTCTCTGTTCTGACTCCCACTCTTCTCCTCTTCACTGTTTCTTCCACTGCAGTACTTTCTGACACTTCATTTCTTCTCTTGACCTTCAAAACATTGCAAACTTGGTATTGATAAATTTGAGTTTGACTTTTCTATTTTAGAACAAAATTCAGAGTTAAACTACATTCATATTTTGCAAAATTGTTCATGTTCATACAACAAAACCCAAAAAATTATTCAGGAGTAAAAGATTAGCTGGCTTATTCAAACAGAAGATAAGCACTCAGGGGCCATCCAGAGAATTTTGCTCAGCAGTTTTAAACAAGACATACTGCTTTCCAGGACATCCTATGTGTCCTGTTTTTAGAGGAGGGCCTAGGAATGTAATTAGCAGGAATGTCATGCTAGCAGAGACAGTGCGATTTTTCTTTTGGGGAATTTGGACAGGACATCTTCGCTAATTCACTCCATCTTCAGACACTTACCCATATTGAAAAAAAACCTACCCTGAGATCTCATTAAACAAAAACTTTCCAAAGAAGCTTAACTTTGTTGTTTATGACACACACAGCATCTAGGAAACTACTTAATTATTCAGCAATATTGACCTCATACAGACTCTCACAGTGAAGAAACCATTGGACAGCTCAGCTCAGACTTGTAGAAAACACATTTAACCCAAGCCAGCAGGGCTCTCGGGTCCTGAGGCAGGACTTCATTCAAAGTCCGCTGGAATTGACAGGAAGATTTCTCTCAACTTGGGTGGTTCTAAGTGAGAATTCAGTGCCACCTTACATTGCCTGACTGACACCTAGAAATAGGAGAACTATAGCATTGCCTATATATATATATTCTGCTTCTCCAGACTATTTAGAATATAACTTTAAAACAAAACAAAACAAAAACACACACACAACTTACAAGCTCATCACTGCCCTTGTTTACTTCTTTACCTGTAACAGAGGTATTACAGACTTTGGTGAATATTTGGTGACTGGACTTTCTTTAACCAACTTAAAATTACATTTTTGCATTGCACCTCACTTTCCGAGAACAAGATAAACTACTTAGAAACCATGCTGGACTTGCATATATGTTGAAATTGAAAAACTGCAAATACAGCTCTTTCAGAACTAGAATTCCTGGCTATGAATACCACATGTCGACAGGATGGGGACAATTGCTTTTCTTGAAGTCATCAAAGGAGTCTTCAGAAGAGAAAAAGGAACTGAAGAACTGTTGGCATCACTCTGTGTTTTGGACACCACATGGAAGATGCAAGGACATCTGGAGCATAGCCTCCACAGAATATTGGCCAGCTAACCTCTCATGCATGGCATCCATACATATTTTCCTGAAGAAAAATCCCTGCCAACAGAAACTTGAAACATCAGTGCCTGAAAGTAGCAGCATGTTATGCTGTGCATCATTTTAGAATAGAAACGTTGTACAACTATCTGCACAGGGCAATTAAATACTGGAGCAAGGTGTACAGGGAAGTGAGTGAACTCTCCACATTTAGAAGTTTTTACATCTAAACATGGTATATTTGAGAAGGGATGCTACATGCAAGTAAATGGACGAGACTAAGAAATGACTACTTGGCCATTTTATAAAGGGGACCAGAATATCTACTAAGCAGTCGTAAGAAAAACCAGCAGCTTTTCCCAGGGACCAATAATCAGAACAGGAAATAGTAAGAATAAACACTCAGTTTTCACAACAGAGGAGGTTAAATGCAGAGTCCCACAGAGGTCTCAGCTGGGGCCTGAGGCTGTTCAGGGAATTCATAGAAAACCTGGAAAATGAGACACGAGTGAGGGGACAACCTTTGCTAATTATACAAAAGACATTATTACCATTATTACTATCATTATTTAGAAAAACAAATGCATTCTTTCTTTAGGAAAATAGAAACAAAGAATGTGAAGTTCAATGTCAACAAATGTAGTCAAGCACAAGGAAGAAAAAACATGCAGTCCATATATATGTGCTGGTTCCAGCCTAGCTACTGATATTAAAGAAAGAAGGTTGGGAGCCACTGGGCATTGCTTCATAAAAATACTAGCTGAAGAGTCAGCAGTGGTTGAAAAGGCAAAGAGAAATTCAGGAAATTTTAGAAAAGCAATACAGGACAAAAGAGAACACACTGTTCTGCTCTATTTCAAATCCATGGTACAGCCATACCTGCATGCAGTTTTGCTCCCTCTCATTCAAAGACACAGTAGATGAAGGGAAAGGGAAAAACAAGACATAGATCATAGATGTTTCCAGAAATTAATTCAAAATTAATTAATTAATTCCAAAATAACCATAGTGACTTACCACAAGATATATTTTGCTGAAATGAGTTGAGTTCTAGATACATAGTGCAAATGTAGGGATAAGGCACAAGGTGGACATTCTCATGCTTGAATCTCATCTTCGATACTCTCTCCCATTTACTCAAATCTGAGAACAACGATAAGACTTAAGAACATAGCACTAACATTTCAAAGGAGTGGGAGTCCTGACAATGTCTTCTTGTAAAGCTTCCAAAGTCATACCACACTGCACATGTGTATAAGGGAGCAAATACAGTCTGTCAGTACGAACTTTGTGAAAAAACACTAGTAACACATTACAAGAAACACTCATCCACATCCAGGTGATGCTCTCCCATCAGTTGCTTGTATTAATAGTGTTTTGTTTCCTTAACTGTATTTGGCTTCAGTCCTGACATTCTCCCACAAGAAACAACATGCCAGGCTCTCCCAACCCTATGAATAAAACCTCATCAGCTTTCCTAACTAAAAAGTAATTATTTTAAAAATTGAAAAGGACTACGATTCACAGGAGTAGCATCATTACATCTACTTCACAGTTCACAATGGGAAGAAAAAAGCTAATTGACATGACAACCACCACAGTTATAGACGTTCCTTCCTGTGGGTGCAGTTCTGACACTTAGGAGCTCATGCACGCAAGAATGGATGACACTAGACAGCAGTCTCCTTACATGCCTCTGATCTCAGGAAGAAACAGGTAACATGAATACTTTTAGTCCATTTGCTAGCAGAAACTAACATCCTGAGGACTGGAGATAGAGCCCAAGATTTGCCTAGATGAAACACTGACACAATCAGTTCCTTGAAGGGGTGAAATTGCTCATTTGAGTTTGCCTTCAAGGACTCCCACAGCTGGTGATTAACTATGAGTTACCCTACAGAGAGGAGCCCGACACACAGATTGCAGGACAACTCATCACGCCAGGCCTCTGAGCTTGCAGTTCTCGTCAGGGCCCAGTGCTGGCTGAGCACGTGGATGTACTTCCAAGTTCTAGAAATACACACTCATGAATCAAACACTCCTCAAGCATGCAGGCAAAACTGGCTGAGCTTTAGTGAAGCAAACCAACATGGAAGCTTTGTTTGTTTGGGTGCTTCCTGTCTGACGATGCTCTTGGCTACTTTCTCTTCCTGGCATAACAGGAATAAGTTGCTATTGTACGTACCAGCTTCTGACAGAGAAAGAGGATGACCTCTTTCTTGCCTTCTATTACGAGATGTGGCAATAATGCAGTCCTCCAAGACTGGAAGGGAATGCCTTGGAGGCAGAAACATGTGGGTGTTCATTACTCCTGGGCACCCAGAACTACAGGAGGTGATGCCAAAGGGCCTGATCTGATTCACAAATTGACATACCTTAGGACTGAAAAGGCTTCTCATTCAACTAACTTACTTTTCAACAAGAGCCTCAGGAGAGTAACTTCTTTTTAACCCTTTACAATAGAGCAGCTACAATATTTAATCCTAATGTACTTTAGAAGAAAACTACTGCCGTCTTCTCTGCTAGCGGGCCAACGTTGCTGAGCCTGTAAGGAGCATTTTACGCTTTATTAACCTTCTGAAACAATGCACTAGCTTTGCTTGCAACCGCATTAGGTGGGCTTCCTGTGACTTTATATATATACACATTCATTTTCTCTGGCTAAATCAGAATTGGAACACAGGGGTGTTCATCTGAAAACACTGCAAAACACTCTTTTTGCATCAGTTCTCTCTCTGGTGAAGGTAACAACTGCGGAGGACCTTCAGCTAACGTAAAACTGCAAAGCTCAAAGCAGTCGTACTCCAGCTAAAGATCTGAACGCTACTAGACATGAACGTTGAATTAAGCGATGCCCAACAGATACAAGTCATTGAATCTTCTCTTTTACAAGTAGGAAAGAAAGGATACATGGAAAGATAGTGAAGTGGTCTGTAGAAAATGGATGTAAATCATCAAGATTTCCAAGGATTACTCGAATCGCTTCCTGGAGAGGCCAAAAAAAGAAACAAAGGAAGAATATTAACAATATAGCCACAATCCCACTGCGAAGTACAGTTTCAAGGCTTGGGAAAAATTTAAAATTACTTTACAGTTTGTGGGAATCATGGAAGAGCAGGTTCTAGGTATGTTGCTTTTCTTCCTCCCCTTCTTCACCCTGCTCCCTCCCATCACCTTAGCATGTGCTGCACTAACAGACTCATAGAAATTGAAGTGAATGAGTATCTTAATCTTGAATTAACATAGAAGCGTTACTAGGGAGAGTGGAGTTGTGCTTTTAAATTTAAGAAGTTTTAAATTTAAGAAGTCTCCTTTCTGCCAGCAAAACACATGTAGTATTGACCTACTAGTAGTTTCAAAAATAAACATATTCCTCTTTTTCTGAATACTGACCCAATTCAGTTACAAAGGAACCATCATTCAGCCCCAGCAAATTCCTGCTTTACAAACAGGAAACTTTTTCTAGTAATACCTTTCAATATTTTCAAAAGTGAAAAAGAAAAAAAAAAATTAAACTATAATTTCCATATCAATTAAAATCAGCACATTTTCCTCAATAATATTTATACTGCTATTACTGTACTCTGAAGATTTTTTAAATTAAGTAATAGGAGCATTTTTAAGCAGGCAGTATAGTTGTCTCATTTCCTTGGGAACGGCAGGGGCTTTCTTCTGTCTCGGGAAGAACATGACAACAACAGAACTCGTCAGTTGCGACCAAGCTTGGTCACAAAGTAATGGCATCACTAAAAGAACATCCACTGGCTCCACTACCTCCACAGCTACGAGGAAAGCATGTTCAATTTAGACTACCCTCTGTCAAGCTAGCTCACCAGTACTGCCGCAGGTCCTGAAAAAGTCAGAGGGTTTGACAGCTAGTCAAGCCCAAGAAGTTAAAAGCACTGGTCAGGTCTGGGGCTGAAAGCAAAACGATGGGAAAGTGCTACTGCAGAATGAATCTGAACAGGAATCAGAAAGGAATGGGGTGCAACTAGGTCGACAAATAGGAGTTCTCATTTGTCCAATTTTAACAGTCAGTAGCTTCTTTGAAGTAGTTCAAATAAAAGCATTCCTCTTCTACACTAATGCTGCCTGTTGATGACAGTTTTCATTTACGTCATTTTTTTCACCCTTCTACTCCCCAGAGAAGTTCCCCATTACTCTCACTTGAAATGTTGCATTTGACAAAATGTCCTCAGTCCCATCACAAACAAAAGATTTGCTCAGCTTAACATTCAGCTAAGGTCCCGTGGACCTGCTTCATCTCCTACCTCTAACTCCCTGACAGCACTTTCACTGTTGTCGAGATCAGGAGCGCTGTGAAACAAACAGAGTTAGTCCCACCCCAATCAAAAAGCAATGGAGCTACATTTGTTCTAAGAGTTTAAACAACAACAAAACATCATTCCCCTTGCACAGAGAAAATACTTAGCAGGCAGATGAATTCCTAATTTACTGTTCTTAAAAAACATGCATTATTCCACAAGGATTGTTTCTTGTGAATTTTCTGCCCATTTGTATTTTGGGTGTCTGAGGATACAGTAGATGAGAGATCAGATCTTTTCAGTTGATCCTCAGTAATGTTTAGGATTGGTTTTTTGACAAGGTGCTCTCAAACCAGCACCTCTGCCTTCCAGCCTATCGCAATGCCATTCTACTCAAGGGACGAAAAGAAGGAACTGGCAGGACACGTGTCTTAATGCCCTCCACGGTGCAAACCCGCAGAGGAACGGGCCTTCACAGCATTGGAGTTAGGCCCTGTGACGCTGGGAGCTGTGTACTGCCTGCATCAAACTGTGCTCCCAAATATTAACTACATCTTTTGTAAGCCACCTTCTCAGAAATTGCTGCTAGGTATCGGCCAACAATAAAATGCACAGGGAGAGAGAAGGTCTTAAAGAAAATCCAAACCCATTAAAAAGTAAACAAATCACATAACTGTTACTTGGAAAGAAGTAAATACAGTGGAGTGTAAGGAATTATGCATGTATTGTCTGGTAGATGGTTTGGTAGGCAGCCATTCTCATATCCTCCACATTCAGGGTCCCCAGCCAGAACTTGGTCAGAGATGAGAACTTTCCTTCCTCTTCAGAAAGGCACTCTCCTTGCTTGATACGGAACAAGTTAATGAAAGGAATTACACAGCACGCCACAGCAGAAGGACAGATATCACCCACCCAAGACTTACGCTGTGGTCATGAAGTCTTCATGAATCAGCTGGGAGCCAACAGTACAATTCAGGAAGGGACATTTCCGTGGTGATGAGGAAAAGAGGGTGGAAATAATGGAAGAAATCAAGGCACCATCCAGGGGCTCGTGACAAGGATGTCAGACCTGCTATTCTGACTGCAGGGGATCCATTGGTTGGGTTGGGGGAACTTGGGGAGGAGGCGGTAATGATTTTCGTTTAAGCCTGAACTGTAGAGATGCAAGAGTCATCTTTGAATCGTTAAAGAAGGGAATAACCTTCATTGTTACCTGGTTTTCCCTGGGGATTCAGGAGACCTTCAGTGAAGATGACCTCGCTCTAGCAAAAGCCTGCACGCATGTGTAGATCATCAGCTCTGTGATCAGCCGGGATCAGCTCTTGCAACTCTTTCAATGTGCTTTTGGGAACCTGTCCTCAGATCAGTCACCATCTTGTTGTGGGGAAAAGGAGTTTCGCTTCCCAAATCTGCAGGCTGACTGATAGCATTGCTTTGGGCATAAGGCTATGTTGGGCATGAGGCTATGTACGCACTTTGGACCTACTCCTTAATTTCTCTTACAAATTGGGAGTGAATAAGAACCCCTTATTCCCCACAACCATGACACAACGGGGAAGAGTTTAATGAGTTTCACTGTAAAAAGAGTTGCTTTTGCTATGTTTGACCATGTTGATGTGAGCACCGACTTGATGAGCTCACTACCAATTGCAGCAGTTATTATGAAACACAAAAGGTGCTGCAAAAGTCTTGTGTCCTGTTCCCTCAAGTAGAACAATGAATTGCAAGGACTGACACTGCAATGCACACAAACCGTGAGACATGCAGGGGCAATGACATACTGCCAAACTCAAACAAATGTAGTTCTCTCTTTACCATCAGGAGATCAAACATCTGCGGGCTGTTCAGAAACGTACACACACTACTGGCAGTGCCTTCCAAAGGGATTACACTGAGGGAAAGAGCTGAGTCACAGACAAGAGCAACACTTCAAGGATCTCCTGAACACTACACGACACCACAAGGTAGACAAAACATCTTCCTCTCCAAAATCAACACAGAGAACAAAACAAGCAGGAAGGTTAATCCTCCTGGATCTGACACTATTCCAGCAAAATGCTCATAAGCAAAGCTAAAGAAACAATTGTGTTTCAATTCATCCCAAAATAAAGTCATGCAACAGAATTTCAAAGAGCCAGCCTACAAAGGAAAAAGGAGACAAGTGTGGCACGAGATTTAATGGAGCTTCAGGTCTGGAGACAGACCAATGGACATGATGTTCATAGCACATTCTCTTCCATTCTTCTGCAGCTAACAACAGTCACTCCCAGAGTAAACCCAGGTTCTGGCAATGCCTGCGCACATCTGATTGCAAAAGGAAATTCACTCACGCTCATAAAACCACTCTATAGGCAGATGCTTGAGTCATCACCTATGGCATTTTAGCCCTCCTGCAACCTCACTGGCATGAAAACAGGGTTTTCAGGATGGCACAATGCTGTTCTGTTTCTCTGATGCAGGGATACCTGCTGCCTCAAAAAGATCTCAGTCCTAGTTTCTGCATGGTTGCAACCATCTGAAAAGAGTTTTAACCCCAACAGTTTGTAAGACCTTCCAAAAGCCTGTGAGGGCACCAACCTTGAACTGCTGTCTGCTGATGATCACAGCCTTGAAGGATGTACACAGGGAGCCAGATTATGCTGAGCCACTGCTTTGGGGGGTTTTATTGATATTTATGAATACTATCATTATTAATTATTTATCAGAGGCTGAGACAGCAACAAATCATAAAGTTTCAGACCAAGTTTGAGCTCTACAGAACACTCCTTCAGCAGGACACAATCTATAAGCACCTGGTTTGCAATACTACCCTTAAAACTGAGCAGCTCCAGCTCCTTTTCCAGAGCAGCTCAAAGTTCTGTGACTGTTACAGATCGCAGCCTCCAGGATTCTGAGTCCCCTCTCAACCCAAAAGCTCCAGAGCAACTTGAGTAAGCTGGTCAAGGTTTCGCCCACTCGCAAAAGCACTTGCCATCACGTGTGTGTGTCGGACCAGCAGACACAAGCAGATTCCTCCAGCACAATACCCTCAGGGAAAGTCTTTTTTCACCTCTGAAGGACCATCCTCTTTACTTGTTTGACATCTTCCCCATGTGACCAGACTACTCAGCACCCTGTGCTTTAGTTACTTTGCTGGCTACTAACTAGAACCTCCTAGTTGAGGCTTACCACACAACTGTTACCTCCCACAACCCTCCTACTCATT
The DNA here is from genome assembly GCF_035582795.1 of Mycteria americana. Taxonomy (NCBI): domain Eukaryota; kingdom Metazoa; phylum Chordata; class Aves; order Ciconiiformes; family Ciconiidae; genus Mycteria; species Mycteria americana. The sequence continues at coordinate 179,136 of NC_134388.1, forward strand.
GTCCCCTGCACACCCACAGGCTGTTTTCCCTTCCTTGCATGCCAGCAGTACCACAGGCTAAAATACTCTCCCTTCCCTCTCATTTCTGAGGCTTGCCACTACAGTACCTTCTAGAAACTGAGAGAAGCAGTTATCCTGAAAGTCCTGCTCAGCCCCTCTGCCTGCAGGAGAGGCATGCTGTTGTTTCAAAACAACAGGACAGGTTTGTCACAAACACATTTGAAAGAGGAGTGGCAGTGGAAAGGGAACCTTGAGAGAAAAAGTCTCGAGAGCACAACAAACATCTACCGCCAGCAGCCACTGAGACTTTCCAAAGACTCTACATCCACACTTGACCGCCAGATTGCAAGGCCAGCAAAAGGCAGCAGCTAACAGCAGACAGCCCAAGAAATAAGTACATACTCTGAGTACAGAGCTCCAAGGTGGTGCTGGTTCTGACTGGGATAGAGTGAATTTTCTCCACAGTAGCTTGGATGGGGCTGTGTTTTGGATTTGTGCTGAAAACAGCGTCGATAATAGAGATGTTTTCGTTACTGCTCAGCAGTGCTTACACAGAGTCAAGGCCTTTTCTGCTCCTCACACCACCCCACCAGCAAGTAGGCTGGAGGTGCACAAGAAGCTGGGAGGGGTCACAGCCGGGACAGCTGACCCCAGCTGACTGAAAGGATATTCCATGCCATATGATGTCATGCTCAGCATATAAAGCTGGGGGAAGAAGAAGGAAGGGGGGGACACGTTCCATATTATGGCATTTGTCTTCCTAAGTCACTGCTATGCATGATGGAGCCCCGCTTTCCTGGAGATGGCCGAACACCTGCCCACCGATGGGAAGTACTGAATGAATTCTTTGCTTTGCTTGTGCACACGGCTTTTGCTTTACTTATTAAACTGTTGTTGTGGCTTAGCCCCAGTCAGCAATTAAGTACCACACAGCTGCTTGCTCACCCTCCCCTCTCAGTGGGATGGGGGAGAGAATCAGAAGAGCAAAAGTAAGAAAACTCGTGGGTTGAGATGAGAACAGTTTAATAATTGGAACAAAAAAAAAAAAAAAAGGAATGAGAAGGAAAACAAGAGAGCAAGAGAGGAACAAAACCCAGGGGAAAAAAAAAACAAGTGATACAACTGCTCACCACCCATCGACCAACGCCCAGCCAGTCCCCAAGCAGTGATCACTACCCCCTGGCTAACTCCCCCCAGTTTATATACTGAGCATGACATCGTATGATATGGAATAGCCCTTTGGTCAGTTTGGATCAACTGTCTTGGCTGTGCCCCCTCGCAGTTTCTTGTGTGCCGGGCAGAGCACGGGAAGCTGAAAAGTCCTTGACTAGTGTAAACATCACTTAGCAACAACTAAAACATCAGTGTGTTTTTAATCAATATTATTCTGATACTAAAATCCAAACCACAGCACTGTACCAGCTACTAGGAAGAAAATTAACTCTATCCCAGCCAAAACCAGGTGGTTTGACTTAATGTGAACCCACAAGTTTTCTTTTACCCTTCCAACTCTCTCCCTCATCCCACTGTGGGGCAGCGAGTGGCCATGTGGGGCTTAGTTGCCGCCTGGGGTTAAACCACTATAAAGGCTCTAGAGCTTCTCAGTTAAACACTTAAAAAATTTCAAAATTCAGTCAGTAAAAACAGCCTCTTTTTCCACTGAAGCACAAAATCCACACATGGCAGTGAAACAGGAGCATTTCTTACAGCTCAAATTACTCTCTCAGGCCGATGTTCAGCATGTGCAAGTGCAGTAGCAACTTTTAAGCGACCACTTTCACGGTCAGTGAAGGAAGGCAGGAAATGAGGAGCCCCCAAGATCTGAATTTAGGGTCTCATATTAACTCACTGCTACAAGCAGTCATCAAACTGCAGGTTGACTTTTCAGCTTTAACATGCTTACCTGTTGAAGTTGCCATACCGGATTTTAAATTTGTAGACAAGCCTGCCTGCATGAAGAAACCTTGTTTCAGGCAACGGATAGGTAAATGGTTTCAGTGACATCTTTCTTTCTCCCTGAATGCCAGCCTAGGGAAGCAGGAGAGTCCAAGGTAAATTACTAACACCCTCCATCAGATCTCATCCTGTCATACAAGAAGAAAAGATTACATGCAGGTTTTCCTCTATATGACATTTGCAGAGAGAACAGGTCTCCTGCAAGTCAGAACATTGCTGATTCAAGTGTCCCTTCCAATAAAACAGGATTATTTTCGAGCAGGATTAGAGGACAGATTTCGAGCTGATGGCTACCCCGCCTTCAGCTGCACTGCTCTGGAAAATGTCACTACCAACGTCCCTGAAGCTTTACAGGCCTCTTGCCCCGCGGGCTGGCAAGAAAGCCCGGGCAGGACTATGTCGCGGTTCGTGACCGACACCGGGCTGTGAGAGACACCGCCGGCTGCTGTGGGTCCCCGCAGCCCCTGCGGGTACAGCCAGGAGAAACTCATTTCTCTCCACACCCGCACGTCTCCCTGCTGCCCGCCGGCCTCCGCCGGGCAGCCACCAGCGGGAGGCAGTCCCCTGCTGCCCCCGCAGCCCCGGGGCGGGAGGCAGGGGCCGGGACTGGCCGGGCCTGCCGGGGGAAGGCCGGAACCCGCCGCGGACGCCGGCCCAGCGCCCCGGCCTGCCGAGAGGGGAGATGTCGCCGCCGCTGCCTCCTCAGCCCCGCTGCCGGCCTGCGAGGCCCCCAGGCAGTCCCGGCGCTCCACTGAAGGGGAAGAGGCCCCGCGACGGCCACCGGCCCCGCCGCCCGCCCTTGCCTCAGGAGGGGCCGGGCCGGGGCTGCGGCCGGAGACGAGCCGAGCCGAGCAGCACGAGCGGCGCCGGTAGAGGACCGCGCCCCCCAGCGGCGCGGAGGACCGCGCCCCGCCCCGCCGCTGGGCGAGGGGCCGGTGCCCGCCTGGAGCGGGGGGTCCTGGCGGCGGTGCCAGAGCGGGGGGCGGCTGCAGGCGAGGCCGGGCTCTCCTCGGGGTGCTGGCGGTGACGAGGGGCTGGCGGGCAGGACTGTGCTGCCCAGGGGTGCGTTTGCACCCCTGTGTACCCGCATCCTTCCACTGGGCCGCTCTTTTGGGGGAAAGCCCCCCGACTGGCATGTTTGTGCCTTGAGCTGATCGGGTGGGTCAGAGCGCGACTGACTCCTGGCTGTGTGCACCGGGACGTGGCCAAACTCTGACCACTAGGGACAGGGAATGGCCTCTGCGGTGTCTCTGATGACAGCTGTGCCGTGGGCATGCCAGGGGGTCTCTTGGTCCAGCCAGAGATGCCTCCGTGAGGACGCCTGTGGAGGGGACCCCGCCAGCACACCTCAGGCAGGGACGGGACAGCTTGTTGATGAGCTTTCAGATCAAGGGGGACCCCGTTTCAGAGACCCTGGCGACGCTTGCTCAGCAGTGCATTGCTGCATCGTTCGCACAGCAGGACTCTGGGCAAGTCCCTGGGGACCGGCCCCAGCTGCAGAGGGGAAGGGTGGACGTGGCGTGGCGTGACACAGCACAAAGCGCTCCATGCGCCCCAGTACGGCAACCCCTTTCCAGCCCTGGTGCAGCCATAGGAGGGGGCAGAGGGGCAGGACGTGCTGGTGGTGGGTGCTGGAGGTGGCTGGGGCTGTGCTGCAGACGTGGCATCGCAGGTGTGGGGAGGCTCCAGGAGACGTCTGACCTGCCGCGAGGGAGGCTGGGGCTCGATCCTCAGCTGCCACAACAGCTCCTTTTCTTCCCTTTCTGCCCCACAGAGCTCCCTGCTGCACCTCTGCTCTGGGTCACCCGGGGCTGCCACCTCCCCTGCTCCAGCTCCCCACAGCCACATGCTGCTCTGCGCTGGCTGCTGCTGCTGCTGCACTTCAGAGGCACCGCAGCTGCGTTTGGGGGCTTGGAGCGCTTTGGGTTCCAGTGTGAGCCCAAAGCACCAGAGGACTTGGCCTTTACCTTGTGGCAGGCCTTGCAAGTGCTTTCAAAGGGGTCTGGGTTCTGCCCAGGCCTCTCAAGTCAACGTTAACTCTGGTGCCTAATGACAGTCCCTTGACAGTGGCACTGGTAGCTCATTCCTTTCTCTCCTAAATTTCAATTATGTCAGGTTTGCCTTTTCTTGGTTTAGGCACCTTTCATGCAAAGATTCCCAGAGATTTTTTCATTCCCCTGCTACATACACAGAGTATGATTCCTGGAGGGCCACAGAAATGCAGCAGCAGCAGCGTCAGTCTCACCTGGGGTTTTTGAGAGGAAACACCCTCTTAGATAGCTGTCTTGAGCCTTTCTGGCAGCACATTGTACTTCTAAAACAGACACAACTGAAAAGCTCTGATGATCAGTGACCTAGCTGAGCAACGATCAAAAAAACGCCACTTTTTATCCCATGAAAGCCTAATAGTGACGCTTGTAGGAAAAACAGTGTCCCAATGAGTTCTCTTGTGCCAACCACAAAAACAGATTTTGGTATAAAAGAAGAGGCTTCTAATTAACTAAATAAAAACCTAAACACACAACAAAAGCAGACACTGATCTGCCTCCTCGGGGCAGGACAGTCAGAATATCACTTTGCTCTGTAAAGGACATCCTTTACATTAAAATGAGGAGCTCCTCCTTGTTGAACCACGAGGCAGTCAGTGCTCACTGGCTTCTGACGGCAGCCCAGCCTGGGAAACCTGGCTCAGACAAGCACTTGCACCACTTTGGTGCTTCTGGGGAGCATCCAGACTCCTCCTGCCTCTCAGGAAATGTCTGTAGATCCCAAACATGGTTCTCATCAAAAAAACAAAGACAGTGTTCATGGCAACCTACAGGGAATGAGAAGGTCTTAAGCTTCTGGAATAACAACTTGCATTTTATTACCCAAAAAAGCAGTAGAGGGTAAGCAGAGTCAGGCGACAAAGTTAACGTGGAGCCTCACAAAAACTGCTCCACCCTGGTGAGCCCCCATCTGCAGTACTGTGTCCAGTCTGGGGCTCCTGGATAAATACATAAAAAAAAGTCCCTGACACACAGAAGCAAATCAAGTGGAGGCCACCAAGATGATCAGGGGCTGGGAATACAGGATGCATGAGAGGTGGGGGGAGCTGGGTTTATTCAGCCTGGAGTAGCAAAGGCTTGTGGGGATCCTAACTGCTGCCTTCAGCTACCTAATAGGAGGGGGCAGAGAGGACAATGCCAGGTTCTTCTGAGAGGTGCATGGTGATAGGAGAAGAGGCAGTGGGCACACCTTAGAGCATAGGGAACTCCAACTGGGTACATGAGGGAGAAAAACTACCATGAGATGGCTCACGTACTGGAACAGGGACCAGAGAGGCTGTGGCATCTCCATCCCTGGAGATACTGGAAGCTCAACTAGAGGAGGACCTGAGCAACCTCTTCTAATTGAACCTGCTTGGAGCGGGAGGCTGGTCTAGAGACCTCCAAAGGTCCCTTCCCACCTACATCATTCTGTGATACACTTAGCAGCAGCTAACAGAGTTCTCAAGAAAACTTCAGATACTTTTCAGTGAAACCAAGTGGGCGAACACACGCTACTGCCCACAGCTAATACCGTCTGAAAGGAAAACCCTGTGAGAAAAGGAGAAGAAGACAGGGTCAGTATCCTAGAAGGTAACCGATGATATACCCAGGACCCCAGTCCCAGGACATGGCACCTTTTCTGCTTCACACTCCAGGTTTCTCATTGCACTCCACATCTTTGTGTAGGAGAAGAGAGGGCAGGACATGTCCCCAAAGGCTTGAGTCTGTTTGGAGGATAACTTTTGAGGGTCTGCTCGGCGCACAGAGCGGATGTCTGCTCTCCGCCTCATCCTGAGCGGTTCTAGCAATGCACAGACGGGCTGCCAGCTCTCCCCAGGCTGCTGGTGGTGGCTGTGGACCTCCCTCCCTCTGCAGTGTGTCCTGCGAGTGCCTTTCCAACTGCTGAGCTGGGGGAGTACACGCTGGGGGACAAGGCACCTGGTGAGGGCGGTGGAGGACAAAGGCCCAGGGGAAGTGTATTGCTGGAGTATTCAAAGCAGTGGCAGCAGGTGACAAACCTGTGTGGAAAGAAAAACAGAGCGTCCAACTTTCAGAGATTTTGGTGCACATAGGGACAGATTTCCAAGTCTCTCTGCAACTCTGACAATCCGCCAGGTAGGGTCAGTGTTTCCAAAGAGCTCATCTTCCCAGGAAAGAGAATTAGGATGGAAGGGACCTCTGGAAGTTGTCTGCTCCAACCCCCTTGTTCCAAAGCAGGGCCTTTTAGCTACGACATGAAACCATGGGTGATTGTCGTTCCCTTACACACACAGAGGGCTATTCATTATGATTACACCGGCTCTGGGCTCCCACACAGGGACTACATAAACGCAAACCCAAAGGACAGTCCCTGTCGCCAAGAGCTCACTCATAACTCAAGGACAGATACTCAGCTCTCTCTCCAACTCCAGTGTCCCTGAACACACAGCTCCTCTCCTCGCTCAGTCCGGTATACAGCATCAGGTATAGCAGCAGCATAGCCTGCCAAGGAAAAAAACAACTGCAGATCAAGTGGGCATTATGCAAGAAAATAATGCCAACATATTTGTCCAGAAACAGGAATGAATGCTCTCTCCAAGAGTCAGTCTCCCCAAGATGGTGCTCCACGAAATCTGTAGTCCCCTCGGATGCTGGTGGGAGCAAGCAAGGAAAATCTGAATGCCAAAACCCAAGGAGTTTCAGCTTCCAGCTGTAGAAAAGATTCCTGTTCATCTGTTACAGGAAAGCCAGTGTTATCTTTGCAGGGCGGGAAACAAAGCTTACCCCATGTACACTTAAGTGCGACATGAAGTCAGAGCGCAAATCTTGACAAAAACGGGGGTGCAGGGGGGGAAGGCCCGGCCTGGCCCCTTGGGAGCTCCGACTGTCCCCAGGGAGCACAAAGCCGGGCAGCTGCCCTTCCTCACGCTCCTGTCCAGCTCCTTCTGCCAGCTCCTCTGCTCTTCCCTGGAAAAGCGGGCACCGGGATCCTGAAACATCCCGGGGGCCGCGACGGGAAGACCCCCGCCAGGGACAGCCCCAGGCGGTGCTGCCCAGACCCACCCAGCCCCGCTGTCCTCCCGCGGCACCCACCCTCCCCCCAGCACACCCCTTCTCCCCCGTGGGCTGTCCCCGCGGCAGCTGCGGCAGGATCGCGCTGCTTTCCAGCCCCAGCGCGCGGGGCAGGGCTGCTCAACTGCAGCCCAAGGGGTCACGTCCTGCGGGCAGAGACCGGCAGGGACCCGGGAGGGAAACCGCCGCGTACATCGCACGGACAGGAGCAGCAGCAGCAGGAAAACGCTCCAGAGTTGTTCCACTTTCCGGGCAACCCCCGGCCACGCTTCACGCGTGGGATGTACCGTCCCGAGAGCGGAGCTAGCCCAGACGCGGCCGGCTAACGAGCCCGGCGGCAGGGACAGGCTGGCCAGCAGGGCTGAGCACAAGGCAAAGTCTGCCGGGGGTGCAGCCAAGGGCTGGCGCAGGCTTAGCCTTGGCTGGCACTTTATGCCTCTAGAGAGCGCCGGAATCACGAGAATCGGCTCAGTCCCTTTGCATCGCTGTCCTTGTCACCAGGGCAATGGCTGCCGGAGACACAGGGACCCCCCGGCTCGCTCCCCAGCCCCCCGCTCCCTGGCAGCGTCCCTCTCCATCTGCCCACCTACCCCTGCCGTGGGCAGGAGGTCTCCGGGCCCGTTCTCCCCGCCGGAGCGGAGCCGGACGCGGAGCTGCAGCGCCCTGTGCGCGGTGCCGACGGGCCGGTTCCTGCCCGCCATCACCTGCGGCTGCAGGAGCCGCACCGCGCCCGCAGGCAGCGCTGCCCGCCCCTGCCGCTGCGCCCCGACCGGCTCGGCTCGGCTCGGCTCGGCTCCGCTCGGCTCAGCTCGGCTCGGCTTAGCTGGACTCGGCTGGGCTCGTCACGGCTCGGCTCGGATGGACTCAGCTGGGCTCGTCACGGCTCGGCTCGGCTGGGCTCGGCTGAGCTCGTCTGGCCTCGGCTGAGCGCGGCTCAGCTCGGCTGGACTCGGCTGGGCTCGGCTCGGCTCGGCTCGGCTCCGCTCGGCTCGGCTCGGCTCGGCTTGGCTGGACTCGGCTGGGCTCGGCTGGGCTCGTCACGGCTCGGCTCGGATGGACTCAGCTGGGCTCGTCACGGCTCGGTTCGGCTGAGCTCGTCTGGCCTCGGCTGAGCTCGGCTCAGCTCGGCTCGGCTCGGCTGGACTCGGCTGGGCTCGGCTCGGCTCGGCTCGGCTCGGCTCGGCTCGGCTCGGCTTGGCTGGGCTCGGCTCGGCTCGGCTCGGCTCGGCTCGGCTCGGCTTGGCTGGACTCGGCTGGGCTCGGCTGGGCTCGTCACGGCTCGGCTCGGATGGACTCAGCTGGGCTCGTCACGGCTCGGCTCGGCTGGGCTCGGCTGAGCTCGTCTGGCCTCGGCTGAGCTCGGCTCGGCTGGGCTCGACTGGGCTCGGCTCGGCTCGACTGGGTTCGGCTCGACTGGGCTCGGCTCGGCTCGGCTCGGCTCAGCCGGGCTCAGCTGGGCTCGGCTGAGCTAGGCTGAGCTAGGCTGGGCTCGGCTCGACTCGGCTCGGCTCGGCTCGGCTCAGCCGGGCTTGGCTGGGCTCGGCTGAGCTAGGCTGAGCTAGGCTGGGCTCGGCTGGGCTCAGCACGGTGCCAAGGCGAACCGGTCAAGACGCTGGCCAAGCAGGAGGTCTCCTTAGGCGGGTCCCAGGACATCCTTACTAAGCTCAGCCAAAATTGGGTGGGCAGCAGCTGGCAGGGCAAAGAAACCCTGATGGGCGCAGGACAGAGACACGGCGCTAGCGACCTGCCCTTCCCAGCAAAGAGGAGTCGGCAAGGGCTGTCCCGGGCCTGATGTCCCAGGTCCACCCATGCACCTGCACCAAACAGGGTGGAAAAGGTACCTGGCTGCCCACCCCAAACGTGCCCCCTCGCAGGAGCTCCCCAGACCAAGCGGGTCCTGGCCGGGGACGCCCGGCTGCATCCAGACTCGGGGCACGCGGCATCTCCCATGGGAGACTTATAGTCGCCAATGAGCCCCACTGCTGGGAGTGTCCTGCTGGTGACACCCCACATCACGGGTGGGCAGTACGCACAGGCAGTGGGTCCTGCGTCTGGACTTGCAGCCCCATGGGGATTCCCTGAATAGCTTGTCATGTACATCCCTTTGCTTTGCTCTGGTACCACAGGGGTATTTGCTTTCCTGGGGGAAAATCGTAGTGACTCATAGTGTATATATATGTATATATATATATAAAATTTACATATATATATATATATCACAGAATCACAGAATCATACAGGTTGGAAAAGACCTTTAAGATCATTGAGTCCAACCGTAAACCTAACACTACCAAGACCACCACTACACCATGTCCCTAAGCACCTCATCCAAACGTCTTTTAAATACCTCCAGGGATGGCGACTCAACCACTGCCCTGGGCAGTCTGTTCCAATGCTTGATAACCCTTTCAGTGAAGTAAAATTTCCTAATATCCAGTCTAAACCTCCCCTGGAGCAACTTGAGGCCATTTCCTCTTGTCCTATCACTTGTTACATGGGAGAAGAGACCGACCCCCACCTCGCTACAACCTCCTTTCAGGTAGTTGTAGAGAGCGATGAGGTCTCCCCTCAGCCTCCTTTTCTCCAGGCTAAACAACCCCAGGTCCCTCAGCCGCTCCTCATCAGACTTCTGCTCCAGACCCTTCCCCAGCTCCGTTGCCCTTCTCTGGACACGCTCCAGCACCTCAATGTCTCTCTTGTAGTGGGGGGCCCAAAACTGAACACAGTATTCGAGGTGCGGCCTCACCAGTGCCGAGTACAGGGGCACGATCACTTGCCTAGTCCTGCTGGCTGCACTATTTTTGATACAAGCCAGGATGCCACTGGCTTTCTTGGCCACCTCGGCACACTGCTGGCTCATATTCAGTGGCTGTCAACCAACACTCCCAGGTCCTTCTCTGCTGGGCAGCTTTCCAGCCACTCTTCCCCAAACCTGTAGCGTTGCATGGGGTTGTTGTGACCCAAGTGCAGGACCTGGCACTGAGCCTTGTTGAACCTCATACAATTGGCCCCAGCCCATCGATCCAGCCTGTCCAGGTCCCTCTGCAGAGCCTTCCTACCCTCAAGCAGATCAACACTCCCGCACAACTTGGTGTCATCTGCAAACTTACTGAGGGTGCACTCAATCCCTTCGTCCAGATCATTGATAAAGATATTAAACAGGACTGGCCCCAACACAGAGCCCTGGGGGACACCACTTGGGACTGGCTGTCAACTGGAGTAAACTCCATTCCCCACCACTCCTTGGGCCCGGCCATCCAGCCAGTTCTTTACCCAGCGAAGAGTACACCCGTCCAAGCCATGAGCAGGCAGTTTCTCCAGGAGAATGCTGTGGGAAACCATGTCAAAGGCTTTACTGAAGTCTAGATAGACAACATGCACAGCCTTCCCCTCATCCATTAGGTGGGTCACCTTGTCGTAGAAGGAGATCAGGTTGGTCAAGCAGGACCTGCCTTTCCTAAACCCATGCTGGCTGGGCTTGATCCCTTGGTTATCCTCTACATGCCGTGTGATGGCACTCAGGATGATCTGCTCCATCAGCTTTCCCGGTACCGAGGTCAGGCTGACAGGCCTGTAGTTCCTCGGGTCCTCCTTCCGGCCCTTCTTGAAGATGGGTGTCACATTTGCTAATCTCCAGTCAGCAGGGACCTCCCCAGGTAGCCAGGACTGCTGGTAAATGATGGAAAGGGGCTCGGTGAGCACATCTGCCAGTTCCTTCAGTACTCTCGCGTGGATCTCATCAGGCCCCATAGACTTGTGAGTGTCTAAGTGGTGCAGCAGGTCACTCACCATTTCCCCCTGGATTATGGGGGCTCCATTCTGGTCCCCGTTCCTATCTTCCAATTCCGGGGGCTGGGTACCCAGAGAACAATTGGTCCTATTATTAAAGACTGAGGCAAAGAAGGCATTAAGTACCTCAGCCTTTTCCTCATCCTTGGTCACTGTGTTCCCTCCCCCGTCTACTAGGGGCTGGAGATTCTCCTTAGCTCTCCTTTTGCTGCTAATGTATTTGAAGAAGTATTTTTTGTTGTCTTTTACGGCAGTAGCCAGATTGAGCTCTAGCTCAGCTTTGGCCCTTCTAATTTTCTCTCTGCACAACCTCGCTACACCTTTGTAGTCCTCCTGAGTTGCCTGCCCCTTCTTCCAGAGGTCATAGACTCTCCTTTTTTTCCTGAGTTCTAGCCAAAGCTCTCTAGTCAGCCAGGCCAGTCTTCTTCCCTGCTGGCTCATCTTTCAGCACCTGGGGACAGCCTTTAGGACTTGCTCCTTGAAGAATGTCCAGCCTTCCTGGACTCCTTTGCCCATTAGGGCTGCCTCCCAGGGGACTCTGTCGACCAGTCTCCTAAACAGGCCGAAGTCTTCCCTCCAGAAGTCCAAGGTGGCAGTTCTGCTGACTCCCCTCCTCGCTTCTCCAAGTATCAAAAACTCTATCATTTCATGATCACTCTGCCCAAGACGGCCTCCAACCATCACATCGCTCACAAGTCTTTCCCTGTTCGTGAACAAATGTTCACATATGTATGTATTTGTTTTTACTAGTGGCTGTTTTGCAGCAGTTGTTTGTAATAAAGGGGCTGCAGGCAGAGGCTGGGGCTGCAGGCAGGGGCTGGGGGGCTGCAGGCAGGAGGACAGAGCTGGGGCAGGAGGACAGGTGCAGCCGCGCATCCCTGCCAGGGCTGCCATCACCACAGCCGGGCTACGTGTGGGGCCTGGCTGGGCACGGCCATTGGTTCATCTGTCCTTGGAGATGGGGCAGGGATGGATGGGGCTGATCTGCTCCCAGGGGCTGATCTGCTCCCGGGGACAGAGCTGCTGCCCTGGGAGCAGAGGCGGTACAGCTGGGACCCCCTTTCCCCATCTGGTGGGGAGGAGGAAGGGGGGAGCCGGGGTGCAGGACCATCCAGGTGGTGAGCGAGCTGAGCGCAGAGCTCGTGTTGGCCAAGTCCCACAGCGAGAACTGGGCTCCCATGGAGCAGTGGGAGGAGAGTGGGTCACAGCAGAAGCGGAGAGCTCCTCGCTGCATGGGGGCAGGGAGCGTGTAGGGCTTGCTCCGTGGGAGGCTGTCGAAGCACCAGCAGGGCCCGAGGGGCAGAAACGCCTGGCCAACAGGTCCGTGAGCGGGTCCCTGTGGGAGCAGGCAGAGGCGCAGCCCTCGGGCATCCCCAGAACGAGCTGGTGGGTGCCTCTGTGACTGGGTGCAAGGGGCCAGGCTCAAGCGCTCTCCCGGAGAGCAGCTCCTCCTGCTGCTGTCAGCACTGAGCAACCCTCTGGGCTGGACGTCAGCACGGCCATGGCAGCCCCTGCTGCTCCTTGGAGGAAAGGGCTGGATGCTGGCCAGGCTGCAGGAGGACAGAGGTGCTCCCCTCCCTCCCTGCAGCCCCTCCAGAGCCCCTGGGTACAGCCCAGCTTCTGCCCGCTGCTGCCGGGGACTGGGGCCTGGCAGGGTGGCAGGCATGGGGTGGCCCGCTGGGAAGTGGGGATCCAGAGAAGGGCCGGGCTCTGGCAACAGGCTCCTGTCCCATCCCTGCCTGTGGGGACAGGCCCTGGGAAACCCAGGCTGCCGGGTGGGCAGAGGCTGCCAGACTCCCCTGGAGCGCGCAGGGTGTGCAGGCGCAGACCTGGACCCAAGGAACAGCATCAGGCCTGGGCCGGTGGAATACGCTCTTGGGCTGTGACTGGGACAAATGAGACACAAACAGCAACTCTGGCAGAGGAGACCAACACTCTGCTTTTATTGCAAGCACAGCTGAGCAGCAAGTGGAGGCTCCTTCCTGACGGAGCATCATGCCTGCAGCATTTGCAAGCAGGTCATGTCTTGCACAGGGCAAAAGACCCCCAGGTGACCTAATGCATGGAGGTCCTCAAGGTTCCCCTGCCAACCTGGCACAGGGAAGAGAGGCAGTGGGATGGAGGGCAGAGCTGGTCCTGCAACAGCAAGGAATTGCTGGCCAGAAATCACCCCGAGGAGCCCTGGCAAGGTTCCATGCTCAATGCTGCAGAGGAAGGCGAAAAACCCCCGGGGACCTGTGCCAAATTGCCCAGGGGAAAATAATTCTTCCTGACCCCAGAACTGGCAATCGGCTGTTCCCTGAGCAAGACCTGCTGCCCAACCTCTGGGGCTGCCCTGGCTCCAGCGGACAGCAGCGCTGCCCAACCCCTTCCCACCCTACCACAGAGCCATCTCAGGGGCTACCAAGCATGGACACCTGATAGGTTTCTTCCTCTGGCAGTTCTCCCTAATCCCAGGTGCACACCAATGGCTCCTCCCAGACACCTGCCTGAGCTCTTGGGCCTCTTTTGGAAAAAAATATCTCCTTGGGGATCTACCTGAGACACCTCCGAGGCATCTACTGCAGTCTTTTGACCTCTGCTTTAGGGAGCAGAGATCCCGGGTAGCAGCCCCAGACTCCTCCAAGGGAGATGTTTGTTCTCTTTTCAACGAACCTCTTTCCTCTGGGATCCACCTGAGACTCCTCCCAGGCATCTCCCGGAGTCATCTGAGCTCTGCTTTAGGAGCAGCGATTCTGGGTAGCAGCCCCAGACTCCTCCAAGGAAGATATCCAAGATGTTTTTCTCTTTTCAAAGAAGCTCTTTCCTCTGAGATCCACCCGAGACTCCTCCCAGGCATCTCCTGGACACTTTTGAGCTCTACTTTACAGAGGAGAGATCCCAGGTAGCAGCCCCAGACTCCTCCAAGGAAGATACTCGAGATGTTTTTGTCTGATTTCAAAGAAGCTCTTCCCTCCGGGATCCAACTGAGACTCCTCCCAGGCATCTCCCGGAGTCTTTTGACCTCTGCTTTAGGAGCAGAGATCCCAGGTAGCAGCCCCAGACTCCTCCAAGGAAGATACCCAACAATTTGTTCTCTTTTAAAAGGAGGTCTTTCCTCCGGCATCCACCCGAGACTCCTCCCAGGCATCTCCCGGAGTCTTCTGAACTCTGCTTTAGGGACCAGAGGTCCTGGGTAGCAGCCCCATACTCTTCCAAGGAAGATATCCCAGATGTTTTTTTCTCTTTTCAAAGAAGGTCCTTCCTCTGGGATCCACCCAACCCTCCTCCCAGGCATATCCCAGAGTCATCTGAGTTCTGCTTTAAGGAGCAGAGATGCTGGGTAGCAGCCCCAGAGTCCTCCAAGGAAGATGCCCAAAAGGTTTTTTCTCTTTTCAAAGCACCTCTTTCCTCCAGGATCCACCCTAGACTCCTCCCAGGCATCCCCTGGACTCTTTTGACACCCTACTTTAGGAGCAGAGATCCCGGATAGTAGATATAGACTCCTCCAAGAAAGATACTCGAGAGGGGTGTTTTTTCTTTTCAAAGAAGGTCCTTCCTCTGAAATCCACCCAACCCTCCTAACAGGCATCTCCCGGAGTCTTTTGAGCTCTGCTTTAGGGAGCAGAGATCCCGGGTAGCAGCCCCAGAGTCCTCCAAGGAAAATACCTGAGATGTTTGTTCCCTTTTCAAAGAAACTCTTTCCTCCGGGATCAACTCAAGACTCCTCCCAGGCATCTCACGGAGTCTTTTGACCTCTGCTTTAAGGAGCAGAGATCCTGGGTAGCAGCCCCAGACTCCTCCAAGGAAGATATCCGAGATGTTTTTTTCTCTTTTCAGAGAAGGTCCTTCCTCTGGGATCCACCGGACGCTCCTCACAGGCATCTCCCGGACTCTTTTGACCTCTGCTTTCCAGAGCAGAACTCCCAGGTAGCAGCCCCAGACTCCTCCAAGGAAGGTACCTGAGAAGTTTTTTCTCTTTTCAAAGCAGCTCTTTCCTCCAAGATTCATACGAGACTCCTACCAGGCATATCCCAGAGTCGTTTGACCTCTGCTTTAGGAGCAGAGATCCTGGGTAGCATCCCCAGACTCCTCCAAGGAAGATACCCGAGGTGTTTTTTTCTCTTTTAAAAGAAGCACTTCCATCGAGGATCCACCCGAAACTCCTCCCAGCAATCCCCCAATGTCTATTCACCATTTGAGCCCCACCGTTTGAAAAGCCCCATGGGGACTGAAAGCCTTTGCAGCACCACTAGCTAGCACGTGCAACTCACTGAAGTGCGCACACAAATACAGGGCAGGGAGGGGCGCGTGCACCTAAACTGGGAGAGGAGTGGCTGGAGAGCAGCCCTGCAGAAAGGGATCTGGGGTGCTGGTCGGCAGCAGGCTCAATAGGAGTCAGCAGTGTGCCCTGGCAGCCGAGAGGACAAACCACATCCCGGGGTGCCTCAAACACAGTAGAACCAGCCGGCCAAGAGAGGCAATCATCCTGCTGCATTTAGCGTTGGTGCAGCCTCACTTTGAGTACTGAGTGCAGTGCTGGGCCCCACCATTTGAGAAGGATGTGAAGGTCCTCAAATGCGTCCAGAGGAGGGCAACAAAGCTGGTGACGGGGCCGGAAGGCATGTCCTCTGAGGAGCAGCTGAGGGCTCTGGGTTTGTCTCATTTGGAGAAAAGGAGGCCGAGGGGTGACCTCATTGCTCTCTGCAGCTTCCTGAGGAGGGGACGTGGAGAGGGAGGTGCTGATCTTTTTTCCCTGGGATCCAGGGACAGGATGCCTGGGAACGGTTCAAAGCTGTATCAGGGGAGGTTCAGACTTGACATTAGGAAGCATTTCTTTACTGAGAGGGTGGTCGAACCCTGGAAGAGCGCTTCCTGGAGAGGTGGTCCATGCCCCAAGCCTGTCAATGTTTAAGAGGCGTTTGGACAATGCCCTTAATAATAAGCTTTAACTTTTGGTCAGCCCTGAAGTGGTCACGCAGCTGGACTAGATGATCGCTGTAGGTCCCTTCCCACTCAAATATTCTATTCCGTTCCATTCCGTTCTATTCTATTCTATTCTGTTCTACCTGCACACGAGCCAGCATAGCCACATGGCTCAGGGGGGGGAGAGAGCTGCGGGAGAGGGCAGGGGGTGCCAGAAAAAGGCTGTCGTGCTCTGCCTGCCCCTGCTGGGTCTGTGCTCTTCACCAGTCCCCTGTGGCCTGTCCCTGCCGCCCCACAGTTCCCCTCCCAGCGCTCTTGGGGATACACGGCTCACGGCATTGCTCTCCTGGCTCCTGTCTGTGCTGGCTGCAGCCCTTGGGGAGGCAGCGGCAGGGACCGCAGGGACATACAAGCTCCGCTCCCACTCCACGGCCACTGCCTCAGCCTCAGCACCCAGGTCCAAGCACCAACTGCCCCAGCCCTGACCCCCAAGGACACAGGGGCTCCCACAGCCTGTTCCCTGGGAGCCTGCTCCAGGGAGCAATTCAGAGGGCTTTCTGGATGCCCCTGACTGCAGCCCTGGAGCTGTTTGAGGCCTTGCATGTCCCCACACCCACTGCAGGATGCACTGTCTGGGGGCACAGCTCACCCTCCCGCTCCAGGCAGGGTGGCAGAGCAACAAGCAGCATCAAGCAGCATCCCCAGTCCTACCAACTACTGCCCTTGTCAGTGTTGGCCCAGCACAGCAACATAACTCATAGACAGCAAGGACATGAAGCCTGCCAGAGGGTGTTGCTGTGGCTGACGTAGCCAGTGTAGTGTGGACTGTGCTGCATCTGCGTTTCACTGTGCTTTGTGCAGGAAGGTTGACACTGCTTGGGAATGCATGGCTTATTTGGCTTGCACATCGCTGCTTGCGTGCCACAGCTGTATCCAGGTTGGCTCTTCAACACCCAAACATGTCCATACTGCCTGTAGTAGTTATGTTCTCCGATGTCTGTTTTTTGGGCAGGACCTGGTGGCAAATGGCTGCAGAGAGCAGGGTGGCAGTGACCTTCCCAAAGAGGCTATGATGCCGCACTTGCTTCTTTCCTGCTAGCACACCCTCATCCCGCAAGCAGAGCATTCAGCGGGGGTCTGTCGGGGGTGTCCGCTCCCAGCTTCTGCCTCCCCTCCTGCTTGGAACCCCCCATTTTCCACCCCCCCCAAGAGGCCACCGTGCCCAGCACCCGGAACCAGCGACTCTGTGACATCAGCCCCGGAGCCAAGGGCACCGCAGGCAACGTGAGTACTGCGGGCACTACGTCGGCTGCTGCACTGGTGGTGACAAGCTCTCAGTCCTTGCAGCTGCCACATGCCGCTGGCAGTGATGAGTTTGCTCCCCCTCCTCGTCCTGCTGGCTGCGTGCTGGTCTGCACACGGCACATGGGACAGCTGTGGGTAAGTGGCCCAAGGCTCCGGGAGGGAGCTTGGGCAACCCTTATGGGGTTCACTGGAGGGTGCCTGCTTGTTCCCCGTGGCCACACCACAGCTTCCTGAACCCCATGCGGGAGCCTCATTTCCTTGCCAGCACCCCGGCTGCTGGCACAACTCATCTGTGGGGCTAAAGCAGAAACAAGGGCGGAGGGACGCATGCCCCATGGCGTTCCCTGGCCTTGCTGTCCATGCAACGCCTTGTGGGGAGGGAAGACGGCTGACCTTCAGCGTGAACAGCAGCAAGCCACTGAGCAGGACAGTAATGAGTTTCTGGTTACAGAGGGACCTGCGGGCTCCGGCCCATGGCTTCTCACTACGGCATGTGGCGCATCGTGGGTGGCAGAGATGCCCAGCCAGGGGCCTGGCCCTGGATCGTCAGCATCCAGGATCCCTGGGAAATAGGCACGGGGCATGTATGCGGAGGGTCCCTCATCAGCCCACAGTGGGTCCTCACAGCAGCCCACTGCTTCATCGAGGCCAGGTAAGGAAGACCAGGGAACGGGGATATCCCCACCCACAACACTAGCAGGTGCCCTGTCCGCAGCACCACGTGCTCCCCCCATCCCGTTTCCTTGCAGTACACCCAGCGCCTGGGCACTCCAGAGCCCAGCTGAGAGACTGCTCAGGAGAAGGCTGGGCTCCTGCCACTGCTTCCTAGCAGCCCCCAGCTCAACATTCCTTCTGCCTAAGGCATGCTAGGGCAGTCGCACCCTCCGAAGCGCTGCTTTCCTCTCTCTCCTGTGAAGCAGATGGCAGGGAACTGCTGGGCTGCTGCAGCACACGGCTCCGCTCCCTCTGACCCCTCTCTCCATCTGCCTTCCAGGCACATCACGATGTGGCGCGTGGTGATCGGGGCCACCCAGTTGACTCAGCTGGGCCCTGAGGCCCAAGTGCGCAATATTAAGCGGCTACTGGTTCACGAGCACTATCATAACATCTCGGGGAGGAACGACATTGCGTTGCTGGAATTGGACCAGCCTGTCCAGTGCAGCTACTACATACAGCTTGCCTGTGTGCCCGACGCCTCGCTGAGAGTGTCAGAGTTGACGGCCTGCTACATCAGTGGTTGGGGTTCCACCACTGCAAGATGTGAGTTCCCCAAAAGTACTTGTGTCCTGAGTGCAAGCTCGGCACACTGGGGAGACGGGCTGGGCTTCCTGACAGCAGAGACGAAAGCCAGAGTCAGGCTGCGGGGACGTACGCCTAGAGAGAGACAGGCCTGACCCATTACCCAAAGCAAGGCAGAAGGGAAACACCGGTGCAATGCCTCTCAAGATGCAAAGCCAAGCCCTAGGGAAGGGCTTCACCCAGACAGGGGAGGAGAACTGGCAATGAGCTGCTGCATGTTAATTCCTTTCTCTGCTCACAGCTGGGGGATCAACTGATGTCCTGCAGGAGGCCAAGGTCCGCCTCATTGATGTCAACCTCTGTAACAGCAGCCGGTGGTACAGAGGGGCCATCCACACCCACAACTTGTGTGCTGGCTATCCGCAGGGTGGCATCGACGCCTGCCAGGTAGGCGTCTACAAGTCAACCCCCAGCAGCACACGCAGCCCTGTCGCAACCGCCCACACATACCCCGGCGTGTGCTTTGCCTGGGCAAGTCACCCTCCCACCGCCGGGTCCCCACCGCTGTTGGGGCTCACCTCCCCTTCCCCATCTGCAGGTCCTTGCCCAGTGCCCCCCTTGTCCCAGAGGCCTGGGGCTCTGCCCAGAAAGCCCATCCAGCGCTCTTGGCAGCCCATGGGTCCAGATCCCAACCCTGGAACATCCACCTTCCACCCATCCAGGATCACTGTGCAGAGATGAGAGAGAGCCCTACCTTACAGGCCCATGACCCCTTCCTAGAAAAGCTTCTGTAGGCTCCAGCACCTGAGCAGAGCCTTTCTGTGCAGTGAATACAGCTCTGGCAGGTGCTGTGAGAGAGAAGGAGCCAGCCATACTGCTGACAGAGGCCACCCAACAACACCTTAATCCTCTCTCCTCCGCTGCAGGGTGACAGCGGTGGTCCTCTCGTGTGCAAAGATAAAGCCTACGACTACTTCTGGCTTGTTGGAGTGACCAGCTGGGGGAAAGGCTGCGCGAGAGCAAACCAGCCCGGAGTCTACACCTCCACTCAGCACTTCTATGACTGGATCCTGGTACAGATGGGACTGCGCCCAGCAGTAAGGGCTACTCCAACGTCACGGGCATGGAGTCATTTTCTCACCGCCTCAACCCCCTTTCAGAGGCCGAGGCCAAGGCCGATACCAACACAATCGGGCATGTTTAGCTCCTGCCCATTTCCACTCAGGAAGCTGGTGGAATTCTTTACTCGGGTGCAGGAACTCCTGCAGGGCCTAAGGGGAACAGAGGCTTGAGCAGCAGCACGAACAGGATCCAGTGCAGGCTACAGTGAACCACGACCACTTCCTTCTGGGACACTGCCTGCTGATCCAAAGGCAACCTCGGTGTCAAAGGCCAGCTCTGTCCTGCCCATGCTCCTCTGAGTGCACACAAATGCTGAAGTGGAGTTAGTTGTTGAAATAAAGTTGCCAGTTTTCACAGCTAGCCATGCTTCAGTCCCACTCAGTCTCCTGTGCAAGGCAGGGACTTCCATGCCCGACACCTGCAAAATGAGGCTGCAGGCAGTCGGGTAGGGCACAAAGGGAAAGAGTGACTCAAAAGGGCTGAAACCACACCTGGTCAGAGAGAAGGGTGCTCAGAGCCACCGTGGGGTGGAGAAGACCGGCACACTGAGGCTAGAAAGAGGATAGGAAAAAATTATGTGACATGCAGACAACTTTGCAGACAAATAAGACACACAAGCTGACGATTAAGGCCTGGGGTAAGCCTTAGCTAGCTGAACAGAGCGTGGGAAACTCCTGAGCATGACAAGAGAAATTGCTGACCATAGCAAAGAGAGTGAGAAGCTGACAGGAGTTACAGTGCCATGAGGAAGAGCCAGATTTCACGGGTAGTTAAGGGAGATTGATGTGAGAGGTGGCCACACTTCACAGGTAATTGAAGGAAGAGCTGGGGGCATTTTGGGGAGGGGAATCTGGCAGGGACAGCAGTACCCAGGGAACCGCCTCAGTAATGCCATGGAAGTCCAAGATGACCTAGCCAACAGCACCTGAAACACCAAATCTGTTCACAGATGTAGCAAACTTGGGAGCAAGGAGGAAAAAATAACAGGGGGTAGGTCCCTCATTTGGGAGGAGACAAGGGCAGAGAAGGGGAGGAGTCAAGGAAGATGACGGGGATGTACAAGCATGGAAAATGGCAAGAAGAGGGGGTAAAGAGGGGGAGCTAGTCACCCATAAGCAAACTGCCGGTTGGTTTGCTTGTTTGACTGAGCCCTGTACCTAATCACCACTCTACATCCTACCTTCTTTTTGAGAGTGATTCCAAATCCCTTTCTGTGTGGCCCCGCTCGGGGAGGGGGGGGGGGGGCGGGTCCAGAGGCCTGGCTGCTAGCAATGGCAGAAGGGAACACAGGTCATAGGAAGCCAGCAGTTAGAAACACCGAGTGTCTAGGGCCAGCTACTGGTGGGAGTGCTGTGTGCGTGTGCAATTCACTAGTGAACTTGAAGCTGGACTAGCTCACGAGCAAGAGGAGATACTGATCTGGAAAGAGCCAAGGTCTGTGCCAATTAGTGGGTAAGTAGCTTGACATCCAGCCATGGATTTTAATTGAACTTAATTCCCACGCTAATATTTAAGGGACCCATGAACATGCTGCGAATGTTGAACATGCACCTTGTGAATCTAGGGAGTGAGGGGTGTGTATGTTTCACTACTGAACATCAGTCCTGGTCAGGTGGAGAGGAAGACAAGGACTGGGTTCCCCGAGCTGGCCAGGCCATGCAAGGCCCTCTCCTAGCCACTCTCCAGGTATATATACTCTCCAGCAGTGTATATGTTCCCACTAGCATTGCCACCCTCAGGCAATGCCATGCCAACCCTTGGCTGACCTACTGCAATCCTGTTGGTATCCCCTTCCCCCACTGATTCTAGTTTAAACCTCTCTTGACCAGTCCCGCTAGTTTACGTCCAAAGATGCGTAAAGGGAAATGAGGGGGCTATTATATAAATGAATATTTGTGCAAGGAAAAAAAAATTCAGCCTTTTCATGATTATCACAACAGTGATGTTTACTTCAGAAAAAGATGGGAATGAGGAAAAGTAACCTACCTAGGTTGAAGGTAGAGCATGACCAGTTCATGAATGACCAGGGATTACTCTGTCCAGAGGGGACGGAAAGACATCCTAGGATTAGGATGAATTTTACTTCTGATGAAACAGCACCAACACCCTGGCAGCATGAAGGCTACAGAAGACTACTGAGAAGACTGCAGTCCCAGGCTTTTTGTGGGACCATTATCCTGCAAGGGGCTTCGCCTTGGCAAAGCAACGGCAAACCAAACATTTCCACTTGAGCACTCAAACTACAATGTCACAATCCGAAGGGGCTCAAGTCTGTAAGACTCAGATAGACTTAGCTGAGAAAATAATGAGTCCAAATGAAATGTATCTCCAGGACAGAACTCCATGGTCTGATAACAGCATTACGCTATAAGCTTTAGTGACTGAACCTCTATTTTTCTACACAAAAGCTAGTGATCTCCATAGAAAGAAAGGTGGTTTAGCCAGTTCTCCTCCAAAGCCCTTATGCTGGTAAATCCAAACAAACAGGAGGGCCCTTCTGCAGATAGCCACAGCAAGCAGAAAGGCAATCATTTATTAAACCCATCTGGAAACCCCTTCCAGCAGAAAACAGAATCCTTACTGGACTGTTGGCAAAACTCCCATCACCTCCAGGCCAGGAGGATGTCAGCCACATATCCACACCTCTGACGTTTGGGATCCACAACAAAGATGGTTTCCATTCTGTCACATTCTCTCAGCTTAAACCGTCGGCAGGAGCTGGCTCATCCTGGGACTCGGTACCACACAGGCACATGACCTGCAGTCCAGAAGTACCCCTGAAAAGATCTCAATGGCCTGCATTAACACACCAGCACACACTTGAGATGTAAACACTGCCAAGTCATCTCTTATTTGCATCACATACAGAGGACCCAATTTAGCAAATTTGAGCCTTACTTCCGCTGAAATTTTCCTTACAGATAGCTCATCTTCTGTGTCATAAACTGTAGTTTAACCTGTTTTAGCGCAATGGTTCAAACCCTCCCTACAGCAAAGAAGCCATTTAGACAAGCCCCAGGTTTCTTTCCTCACTGCTGTCTTGCTTCCCAGAAATAAATCAATAGCAAAAGCTCCATATGAAGACTGTATAAAAAAGCCAATTGCAAGTGCCTTGACTTGTTATTATTTTTGTCAGGCATTGTTCTAGGAAGAAACTAGCTTTTCCCGCTTGTTTTGCTAACAGCTTTGTTACCTTTGAAGACAACACTTCTTACCTCTGCTACTCCAATACAGCCTCACAGCCCAGTAAAGTCACACTGCAGGTAGGAAACCTTCACCATACAAAGACAGGCACGCTACAGGAATGTGTTACTCTCAAAGAACAGGCCCTTTCAACCACTCTTCCTTCTGCTTACCAAAGTTCAGAGAGTGTTAGAAAATAACAGCAAAAAAGCAGGGTTCTCTCTCACATTTTACCAAGCCCATTATATCAGCCATTCAACATTAAGTCCAGCTCCAGTCTGAACCCCAGAATAAGAAATGCCGTCTTAAAAATTTCCAGAAAAAAGAAGGGCTTTGAAATGGCAAGACCAGAAAATGTTCATGAAAGCCCCACCATGCAAGTACACATCCCTGATCACAAACCAACTACACCGTTATCTAAGTAAGTGATGTTCTCCGCTAACTGGCAGCCACTGACATCCGGAAAATAGCTCAGGGTTTCTTGTTTATTAGCGCTGAGCACGTAGGTTGGAATTGGAGCTGGGGAAGAAAACCATATGCAGTCAGTCTGGTTTCATTCAAGTCCATTAAGGTAAGTCCAGTTCACGTTTACATGGAATCACAGCAGGTCCCACCCGTCCCTGCAGATCCCAACACCACTCCTGTGTAGCCTCCCTAGGATCAATAAGCGCAGAACAAGAAACCTTCCTTCAAAATAAGGCCCACAGCCTGCTCTTTCAACAAGATGCATAGAGCACAAGCTGAGAACAACCTCTGCTTTAACTACACCTAGCTCTGCCATCTACATAAGGAGACCAGCTCCCAAATGATTCCTAGCCCTAAAAACACAGATCTTCCCTAAGGCAGTGCTAGGTAAATGCCAGAGCACAGGGGCACCTAGTCATTCAGGTTAAGCTGATGGGGAGAAGGACTAGAAAGAGAAAAATAAGATGAGGGAAAAGACTGAGGAGCCAAGAGAGAAAGAAAGGTGCAGGGAAAAGGCTAGAGAGATGGAGAAATCAGGAAAAATAGGGACAAGGAGTCTTGCAGAGAGATGGAGGAAGAAAAAGTAGGGTTAAGGAGCAGCACAGAGGGATAGAGAAAGGGGGGGAAGAAGAAGGAAGGAGGGATAGAGAAAGATGGGGACAGGGAACAGAACATACAGACAGAGAGAGAAAAAGAAGGACAGTGATCACAACAGAGAAAATAAGGACTAAGAAATAAAGAGAAGGTCAGATCCAGACAGAGACCAAGAAGCAAAATAACAGCAACGGGCTGGAGGACAGAGACGAAGGAATAGGAAAGAAAGGCTGAGAAATACGACAGAGGAAGAGAAAACAGAAAAAAGGGAGAGCCAGCTAGATAGGGGGGTATAGCCAGAAACAATGGGACAGGCAGTGGGACAGAGAAATTGCTATAGAAGAAGTTTGATTAACTATATTCTTCTCTCTCAATAATCTCATTTAGCATTAGTGGCATAGCATTAGTAGCTAAAATAGTTGAAGCCTTAGGCCACAAGAGCTGACCAAGAGTAAACTTTTTGATAAAACTAATGCTGCTAACAAAGAACTAACTGAATCCAGCAGATACAAGTGGAATGAAGAAGATAAGGGCCAAGGAGACAATTCCGTGAGAATGAGGTAGCTTCAGAAGGCCAGCCCAGCAACAGTGAAAACCAGTAAAAAATCAAGAGACCACCGACCAGAATTAAGTGATTGAACTTGGGGTTGGACTTGGGGATTGGGTGATGGGTGGTATGGGTGTAACTGACAGGCATGAATTGGGGTAGGGGTCCCTCTCCAGAGGCACCCAGCTCGAGCTGTAACCTAAGAACTAATAAAAGAGTAATTAGAAACCTTCACTTAGACTTTGCATTCTCAGCAGGATCCTAGGATCAGACGCTGTTACGGTGGCTGGCATGTGTGAATCCATAACACAAATAAAGACAGAAAAGATGGGAGAGGAAGCAGGACAGTGGGACAGCGAAAGGAAAAAAGGGTCAGGGAGAAGGACAGAGGTGGAGGAAGAAGCAGCAGGGACAGAGGGATAGAGAGAGACAGACAGACAGGAAGAAGGATGAGAGGCAGAGGGAAAGACAAGGACAGGGGCAGGACACGGATTGCCAGAGAAGGACAAGGACAGGGAGCAGGACAGGGTGATACGGAGAGAGAAAAAAATGTACAGGGAGGCAGGACAAAGTGACAGGCAGGCAAAACTCAGAGACGGGGAGCAGGACAGAGATGCAGGGGAAAAAAGCCTGGATTGGGCAGCAGGACAGAGAGATGGAGAAGGAAAAGACAACACTGGGCTGCAGGACATAAAAGGTGGGGACAAGAAAAAGGACAGAGGGATAGTGAGAGGAAAGAAAAAGGGACAGGGATCTGAAGAGATGGAGAAAGAAGCAGTAGGGACAGAGGAAGAGAGGCAGAAAGAGGGAGCAGGACAGAGAAAGAAAAATAAGGATAGGTGTTGTCCCAAAAATCAGGGTTCATTTACCCGGTGTGCAAAATACTAATATACACACAGAGCAGAGGTATTTATTGCATATTTGCGCAGATATGGGTGCCTGTCCCAAGACAGCACACACAGATTTCAAATTAACAGTTATTTATACACAAAGCATTAATATATTCAACTTCCTAATACATATGCAGTATTCTCCTATTAAATGATTGGTTAAAATCTCCTTGCCTAGCATGTAAATTAGTACGCGTGCTTAGTTGTTGTTCTTCAACTTCATCATTTCAGTCAGGTGGTCTGTGAGTCGGTGGTCGCAATCTCCCTCTGCTGGAATTACGTTTCTCCTGGTTTCCTACCTTTTTGGCAGATCTAAGTGGTTCTGCATGGTTTACTAACTAGACTAGTAATACATCAGTTACAATTCTGCTTTTTGACAGCCACATCCTGCTTATTAGACAAAAGTACATTGTCTAAGTTCCTATGGAGATAGGGTAGGGCTCTAGAGCGGATTTCTATAGTAGCATCAATCTCTATGTGAATTGTATACTTACATTTGATTATTACAACACAAGGAGCAGGAGGGAGACGGAGAAATAATCTGGGGTGGGCAGCAGGACAGAGAGAGAGAGTGAAAAAGGAATAGGGTCAGGGAGCAGGACAGAGGGACACAGCAAGAAACAGTGGGACAGGGAGCAGGATAGAGCGACACACAAGAATAACAACAGGCAGAGAAAGACAGGGATTTTGAGCCTCAAAGAGGGATGGAGAAAGAGAGGTATCAGAAGCCCTGTGGAGAGATGGAGGAAGACAAAAAAAGAAAGGGGGTCAGGGAGCAGCAGAGAGGGACAGTGAGAGTAAGAGATGGACAGGCAGAAGGACAGGGACAGTGGGATTCAGGATGGAAAAAAAAAAAAAACAGACAGCAAGCAGGACAGAGGGAGAGAGAGAAAAAGAGAAGGAAGGAGACAGAGAAAGAGGAGGACAGGGACAGAGTGTGGGACATATAGGCAGAGAGAGAAAAAGCAGGACAGGCAAGAGGCCAGAGAGATTGTGGAAAACAGGGAGTGATGCAGATCAGGACAAAGAGGCAGAAAACTAAAAAATAGTGATGGGCTGCAGGACAGAGACAGAGGAAGAAAAAAAGAGGGGCAGGGAGCAGTACAGAGGGAGAGCAACAAAAACAAAGGGGTGAGTAGAATGGCAGAGAAAGAGAGGGGCTTGGAAACTAGAGAGGGAGGAACAGGGAGCAGGACACAAGAATAGAGAGAAGAAAAGAGATACAGGGAAGCAAAAAAGTGACACCAGTGAGGGAAAGGCGGGGGGGGGGGGGGGGGGCACAGGCACTGGGAGGGACCCGGATGAACAAGAGGGGTGACACGGCCCCAACGGCCCAGGACTCACCACAGTTCCCGCTCTCAGTGCTGCCGGAAGAATTTTACAGTTTAGAGACTTCTGTCTCTGCCTCTCAGCTCTTACAATATGAAGCTTGCTAGACACACAGTCTCACACACACGCACGCACACACACTACATGGCTGTGCTGTACTTTTGGTTATGCACACAGGTCCCGCGGTGCATGTTGGTGATCTGGTCTGCTGAGGACTGCTCACAGGGACCCTTCCTCACACAGAGAGGCTGGTTGTCTCTTGTCTGCAGCTGGGGGCAGCTTCCAGCTGGATTCCCTTCATGTCCTTCTCCAGCCGCTTTACCTTTTTCCGATCTCTTCAACTTCAGCCTGAGCCAGATGCAGCCAACAACATCCCCAGGGAGGAACAGACAACCAAGCCCTCAGCGCGGCCTCTGGGAGAGGGAAAGAACCGTGATTACCACAGCTGGCCCCAGGCTGGAGCCCCTCCTGCTGCAGGAGCTCCTGCAGACACCACTCCTTCTCTGCACTGGTGCTGATGGCACCTGCGTTAATGGAGGATTGAGTACACCCGAGGCCCAGCTCGCTGCTGCCAGGACAGGCTGTGGGGTGGCCTGGGGCTGCGGGACAGGTCTCAGGGGAGGTGCTGGGGCCAGGGCAGCTGCAGAGGTCGAGTAGCACGGGGGCAGTGCAGGGGGGCTCTGGGAGTCGGGGTGCCCGGTGCCTGTGCCCGGGGGGGTCTGTCCCCATGTCCTTCCCCTCCCCAGCTCTCGGGTCACTCCCGGGGCCGCCCCAGCCAGGCCCGGCTCCAGCTGACCAGGATCCTGTCGCACCAGGTGGTTTGGAGCCCCTCCCTCCCCCCCCCCCTCCCCAGTGGCCAGCGGGCAGGAGACACCCCCATGCTCGCCCAAGGGCCTTGCTCCTCACGGGCAGCCCCGGCCCTCACCAGCAAACGTGCGTGGTGCCACTACACTGCTTCCAGCACTGCAGAGGCGCAGCAGCGCACGGCGCGCTGGAGGGGCCAGAGCCGGTGCGAACACCGGACAGTAGTGCCGCTACTGCGCATGCGCAGAGCAGGTGCGGCAGTACCACGCTAAGGGCACCCCCCCCCCTCCGCCCCGTACCTCAACGCGTAGGGCCAGTGATTGCCCTGCAGTGCCCGTGTCCAGTCAGGTGGTGCAGCGCTTTTCGGGGCAGCACCACCACGCAGGTGCTTTTGGGGCATGGCCGCACCGCTGTCCGAGGATCAGGCATGGCAGGAGCCCCAGACAGAACCAGCAGGGAAGAGCACGGGGCCACGGCTGGAGAAGACTGAGACCAACGTGGCCGCCCAGAAGCCCCGTGACCCAGGACTACAGCTACCAGCATGCCCCGGGAACCAACATGGCCGCCTGGCAGCTCTGTGTCCCACAGGCAGCTCCTGGCATGGCACGGAGCGCTCCTTCCTGCTGTCTGCCCCTACGGGGACACTGTCTCCCGGCTGGGTTCTGCCCACCGCAGGCCCCGGGGCCGCCTGCCCGGGGCTGCCTCGGCCCAGGCTCAGGCCCCGGAGCCTCGGTGGAGCAGCGAGGAGGAGAGGGGGGGCAGAGCGGCAGAGAAGGGTGGGGCAGGGCGGTGGGGTGGCAGGAGAGGGACGGGAGCAGGACAGAGGGAGGAGGAGAACAGGGCGGGAGCTGGGCAGGGAGTGGAGGAAGGAAAAATACTGGTGAGGAGCCGGCATAGGGATAGAGTGGGAAAGAGATGGAGGAGAAGGGGACAGCGGAGTGCAGGAAGAAAACTAGTGATAAGCAGCAGGACAGAGGGACAGAGAGAGAAGAAGGGCAGGAAGGACAGAGGGACGGTCAGATGCAGGCAGGGCGAGGGAGCGGGACGGGGGGCAGAGAGACAGAAAAGGCACGAGGAGAGCGGAGTGACAGAGAAATGGGACAGGGATCAGGACAGAGGGGAAAGGGTGAGGAGACAAAGGAACAGGGGAGAGGGCAAGGGAGAGGCAGGGGCAGAGAGCAGGACACAGAGCAAGAGCAGGACTGGAAGCAATCCAGAGAGACTGAGAGGGATGTGTTTGGGACAAGGTGACAGAGAAGGACAGAACAGCGATGACCTCACGGATGGAGATGTAGGAAGAGCAAAAAGTGCCAGGGGCAGACAGAGGGAAATTTTAAAAAAATAGGGACAAGAAACCACACAGAGTAAGAAAGAGAAAGGAAAAACGAGGAAAAGGCTACAGGGCAGAAAGGGAGCAATCAAAAAATAGAGACCCAAAGCCTGATGGAGAGGGACAGAGAAAGACCGAAAATATCAGTTATGGGCAATTGCTCCCATTTCTTGAGCACTCCCCAGGAACTGTATTACCAGGAATCTCAAAATATGTGGTGCCTGCAAAAGCCCTGCCCTGGGCCCAATCCTGTACCATGATACTGGTGATGAATGTCACCTTGCAGAGTGGCCAGGAGCAGGAAAAAAAAAACTGTCAGGGGTGGGGGTGGAATTGCCCAGCTGTTTTTTTGTTTGTTGGTTGGTTTTGCTTTTTTAAAAAAATACTATCTGAACTCTAAATACCACCTCCAAGGAAAAAGGAACCAGGTGTACCAGGTTGGACACATTTAGGAGCCCAAACCCATTCAACAGCTACACAAACCACCATTCACTCCCACTGCACACACTCCACCGCCTGCCTGCAGGTACAGGCAGCTGCCCTGTTTCTTGAGTGTTCCCCAGGAGCGGCACCACCAGGCAGCTCAAAAAGTGTGGTGCCAGCAAAAACCTGAGCACAGCTTAATTCTGGGCAATTTGCCCTTTTTTCAGGCCTGCTGGTTGAAGACTCATCTGTCAAGAGATGGCTCAGGGCCATGCCGGGGCCGGCAGCACTGCTTTTTGGATCCTGTGGTGGCAATGGGCAAAGGGACAGGTTGTCAAATTCCAGGGCTGGGTACACGGGCAGGGTGTCAGGGTCACCTGTGCCTGATTTTCCCAGCGGAGCCCCAGCCGGTGCTGGCCTCATGCTGCAGCCCTGGGGCTGAGACTCAAGGAGCCAGGCATTTCTGCAGGCACTGCACCCTGCTGGGCCCCACTGCCAGCTGCCCTGGGCTTCCTCTCATTGTCTCCAGCACCAGGTCACCGCAGAACATCTTATCCACTCCCCGCGGCCCTCCTGACCCACATCTGCAGCTGGTACGTGGTGTCCATGTCACACAGCTGATTTGGGGGTGGTAGGTCTCTCTTGCGGCACCCTGGGAATGGGGGAAAAGCAAACCCAATCCCTCCCTTCCAATCTTTGTTGCCTGGGAGGCCCAGTGGAGACGTACCGTGCACTGGAGAGCATCCTGCAGGGAGGTGACAGCTGTTGGCAGAGTGGCACTGAGACCCACCTGACAGCAAAGGTGCCCAGTGGCCACGGAGCAGCCCAGGTGAGCTGGTTCTCTTGGAGGCCACCAAAGCAGCCTTCCTCCACCCCTGGTTTTGGTGAGATACGGAGCAGCACAGAGATGTTTCTCAGGCATCCAGGCCTGAGGAGGGTTTCCCAGTGCCCCTGTGAGAGATTCTGCTCCCGGGAAGCGCCTGCCCATAGAGCAAAGGCCATATCCAGCCACCCGGCGCTGGGTATGGCTGCCCCAAGGGGTCTCATAGGGAGGATGGGGTCATCTGCCTGGTGGCTCTGACACAGAAATGATGAGCTGAAGCCCCGTGGTCATAGGTGGCTGATTCAAAGTCTCTGAGTGCCTCAGCCTTTCTCCCTGAGAGTGTTTAACCTGGGCACTTTTTCAGGGTATGACAGATGATGTGAGAATGGATGCTGGTGATGTCCTGGTGGCTCTGTCCCACTCCCACTTGTGATGTCTGAGATCCGGGGCCACCTGGTTTGTGTATGATGTGTCTTCTAGTTGTTTTTTTGTTCTTCTGGTGGTTTGTGTTGCATTTTCTGTCTTGTAACCATAATTTCTGGTCTAATATGCCTGTTCAGGTTGGCCAGTGCTACTTCTGCTGTGGTCCAATTAATTACTGGTGAGTGTTGGACTCTCTTAGATAGGTGTGGAGGACTTATGGTCCATGGAGAACAGCCGCCAGACAACTAACGGGCACTTCTGGGGTGTGGGAGGACTTCTGGCCTACAGGTAATGACTGTTGAAGGGCTAAGTGTACTTCTGAATTCGTGTGGACTTCTAAATACATGGTCATTTCTCCTGCCCTGAGGAAGAGCCATGGGAAGACACCAGCCACACAGAAAGACAAGGGTTTCCCCAAGGCTACTTGGCTTTTTGGTTTTTGCTTTTCGCAGAATCGCAGAATCACAGAATCATATAGGTTGGAAAAGACCTTTAAGATCATTGAGTCTAACTGTAAACCTAACACTACCAAGACCACCACTACACCATGTCCCTAAACACCTCATCCAAACGTCTTTTAAATACTTCCAGGGATGGTGACTCAACCACTGCCCTGGGCAGTCTGTTCCAATGCTTGATAACCCTTTCAGTGAAGTAAAATTTCCTAATATCCAGTCTAAACCTCCCCTGGCGCAACTTGAGGCCATTTCCTCTCGTCCTATCACTTGTTACCTGGGAGAAGAGACCGACCCCCACCTCGCTACAACCTCCTTTCAGGTAGTTGTAGAGAGCGATGAGGTCTCCCCTCAGCCTCCTCTTCTCCAGGCTAAACAACCCCAGGTCCCTCAGCCGCTCCTCATCAGACTTCTGCTCTAGACCCTTCCCCAGCTCCGTTGCCCTTCTCTGGACACGCTCCAGCACCTCAATGTCTCTCTTGTAGTGGGGGGCCCAAAACTGAACACAGTATTTGAGGTGCGGCCTCACCACTGCTGAGTACAGGGGCACGATCACTTGCCTAGTCCTGCTGGCCACGCTATTTTTGATACAAGCCAGGATGCCATTGGCTTTCTTGGCCACCTGGGCACACTGCTGGCTCATATTCAGTGGCTGTCAACCAACACTCCCAGGTCCTTCTCTGCTGGGCAGCTTTCCAGCCACTCTTCCCCAAACCTGTAGCGTTGCATGGAGTTGCTGTGACCCAAGTGCAGGACCTGGCACTAAGCCTTGTTGAACCCCATACAATTGGCCCCAGCCCATCGATCCAGCCTGTCCAGGTCCCTCTGCAGAGCCTTCCTACCCTCAAGCAGATCAACACTCCCACACAACTTGGTGTCATCTGCAAACTTACTGAGGGTGCACTCGATCCCTTCATCCAGATCATTGATAAAGATATTAAACAGAACTAGTTTTTGAGTAAGAAACTTGCAAAGAGGCTGCTATCATGAAGTTTAGTGGCATTTTGTGAAGTCCTGGGTTGAGTATTGCGTGACTTGAAATATCCCTGGAAAAATGGTAGAGGTTTGTCTGCATGTTCTGGATGCTTCAGGTTTGAACGTCTGCTGATGGTGGTGACTTCATACAGTCCTTAGCTCCTGTCTCAAGGCATGACGTGCTTAGGATGAGGTTCATCATCCACGATAGTGGATGTGAATCTATATTTCAGATAGACATTGATAATTTTGAATTTTTGGGGGCCAACTTCTTCTCAGATCTGTTCAATCATCCAACTGGTGAAGAGCTTGTAGGAGGAGCAGGAGAAAGGTCAGCCCTGCTGTTTCCATGTTGGTTGCTTGTGCTGCAGTTATCAGGGTTATCTTCCATCCACTGCAGTTATCAGGGTTATCTTCCATCCACGGTTTCTTTGCAGGAATCTCTTTAAGCCACTTGTCTGTTTTGTGAAGTGTAGTGGACTTAAGGGGAGACCTTTTGTTCCTCATTAGTGCCTCAGGGATTTACCTGTTGCTTTTTGTTTGTTTGCTTGCTTTTTACTTGCTGTGCTTAATTTAAAAATCTTATTATATCTCCTTGGATTTCTGTCCTTAAAGGAATTCTCTAGTATTTCTACCCAGGAGTGAGATGTCCAGAAAAGACTGTCCTTGTACGCTGCTGTCAGCCTTCAGTCTAGAGAAATGTCTGGTAGTGATGAATGTTGAATCTTAAATATACAAGCATCTTACATATACAAGCTTTGCCCTTGTTCCTGATATGCCTGGGAGATGATTCTCAGCAGCTCATAAACAGTATGTTCTGCTATGCTTTACCCATTTAAAATAGTATATCGCCGGAAATGCCTTCCTTAGTGCCTACACAGAGCAAGAACCTCCAGTAGCAAGGGCATGCTGACCCTTGGGCAGCTTCGAAGTGACGGATAAATGTCCATAGGTTAAAAGACCAGTCCCGTGGTAGCAGTCTGTGTGTCAAAGTCCACTTGACTCTCCACATTTACTCAGCATGTCACAACTTTATGTGGGTAAGGGTGGATGAAGTCAATATAAGTAGGTGTTGTAACTGGCCAGGCAGTTGACCTAAAGAACCTAAAAACCTAAATGAAAAATTATCTTTGAATGGTGTGGCATGCCTTTAGATGTCAGGGTGTATTGCCTCTTCCTTCCTTGGTCTGAGCACAGTGTAGTAAGAAGTGCTTCCATCTGGGGGAGGGAAACTCATCCGAGAGCCATCATTGGCCTCAGGGCTTGTGGTCCTTGATGGAGTCATAAGTGCTTGGGACAGTTTTACTTGTGTGGTGTTTCTCATTCTGCTCCCAGGTTTTCCCATTAATGTTTGCTTTTTGCTTTATTTTCCTTTATAGTGTTTTGTAAATATTCTCCATTCATAGCTCTGAGCACTGAACTATATGTTCCTTTCTCTGAAAATGCATAAAAAGCTCTGGAGTTTTCCTTGGGAGCAGAGAAAATGAGGACCCTTCAGAGTAGAGAAGATAATTTAATATGAGAAACACTTCAATGATACACATCTTGTGAGGATGAAAGTACTTGCTTTAAATTTTTTTTGTTGTTTTTGCAATCTTTAGCAATACCTACTTAAAAGTGTACTTAAGCTTAAAAACCTTTCTGACTACAGGAAATTATCCAAGATAAATATGAGGACTTACTTTGACAGAAATTAGTTTCTTTCATTAGAACAAGGATATTTCTGACCAGTTTGGCTGCTGCTGTTCCTGCATCTCGAGGTAGATCCCTTTGCTGGTACTTCTCCAGGAGCAGCTGACTCTGTGGTTTCATGACAGCCTTTCCCTGGCCACTGTTCAGTGAATGCTGCTGCTTCACGGAGCTTCTCTGTGTGCCGCTGGCTTGCTCCAGCGCATGCTGCGCTGCTGGATGGGGGTGGGGAGGTGGAACTTTTAACTGGAGTTAAAACTCACCTGGCCCAAGCAGCAGTGTGGTTTTGATAGCCAGCATTACCCCTAACCTGTGTGTCACCTCCTGCAGCTCGCAGTGCTGCTGCAGAAATGTGTGCGCGCTGGCAGGACGGGAGGAGAAGCGGGAGCAGGCAGACAGGGCTGTTTGTGCTCCTGAGAACTGCGAGTGCCCCACGGGGAGGTAGGGAGCTGGTCCAGCTGGGAGGGGAGTGGGGAGGGTGGGAGCACGCAGGCAAGGGTGGGACGAGGGTGAGGTGGGGGCAGTCTGGGGTAGGGACCCTGCACACACCAGGGAAGCCGTATGGGGAATCCTCTCTGCGGAAACAGCACTGACAGGTGTCCCTGGCTCCTGTCAGCGGCAAACAAACCAGCAGGAATTGTGGTCCATTTGTTGCTGGGTGCAAAAGCATGGAGGGAGATCAGGAAGTGTTTCTGTCAGAGACACATAAATTACATTTTTTGCAAATCCCTTTCAATTTTTAGGAGACCTGTGAGGCTGGGAGGAAAGACGGCAGGTAGGAGGGTATGTGCTTAGTGACATATCCAAGGAAGATAAAGAAAATAAATATCTGAGTAAGGCTCAGTGTAACTATTCTGAGTTTTGGCTGTTTAAATGTTGACCTGAACTTTTTGCAGCAATATCAGGCCTGTGTCTTGTAGGTAAAGCCTGAATGCAACCTTTTGCGTCAGCCTTTACAGTGCCCAGTAACTGTTTGATTCCTGCACGAGCGTTGTGCACAGGAGTTGTCTCTTACATTGCAACAGTCACCTCTGTAGGTAGATGCCGCACATGTCTGTACAAATGCTGGACAGACTAGCAGATGTAATGCCAGTGTAGAAGGGCAGCTCGGCCCTAGGATCATGCTGTAGCTCTCTCAACCAAGGAGATTTGTGTGTGTTTGTTATTGCGCTGGAGAAATTTCCCAGGCTTGGTATCTAGTGTGAAACCGCAGCGATCCTCCAGTTTTTCAGGTCTGGTTAAATAATCATATGTATCCAGGTGGCTGCCTGAGTCTCGGAGTTTCTGTCCACACTCACTAAATTGCTCACAGACAATTAGCACCCTGAGAGGGGGAGTGATACAGTTCAGGCCATGTTGGATATGTGCAAGGATGTTCAGCTGCTGCAGAAGCTGCACGTGCAAGCCTTAGGTGTAAACCCTAAGTACAAACAGAGGAGGGGAAAAAGGGTCTTCAGAGGCTGTAGTCATAATCATTTTTCTTCCCAAGGGCTCTGGGGCTTTGATGGTGCAAAACTGTCCCTGAAATTCTTCCTCCTGAAAGGTGCGTTATGCACTGTACCTCCTGCTCCATTTCGGATCTTTCTTACAAAAACAATTGGTTTTTGGTTTTGGGTGTTTTTTCCCCTCTCTGGGATATGAAATGCCTCTGTTTTGGAGAAAAGCAAGCAGGTCCCTCTGAATGGCATCCCTTCCCTCAAGCATATCGACTGCACCACTCAGCTTGGTGTCACCTGCAACCTTGCTGAGGGTGCACTCGATCCCACTATCAATGCCATCGATGTTAAACTGTATTGGTCCCAGTGTGGACCCTTGAGGGACATCGCTCCTTGCTGGTTTCCTGGTGGGCATTGGGCTGTTCCGCTTTTGTTAACCCTTTCCCTCCCCATGAGGAGCTGGGGAGGCTGTGGGGGATGAAGCAGAACATGAGGACCCCCACATTCCCTCCTGGGAGACCCCCAAACAGAAGGCCAGAGCTGGCAACCCCAGAGAGTCCTTAGCAGCCAACAGACAGAACAGACCGTGGCACTACCAGCACCGCAGCTCTCACCGTGTGGCCCCCAGGCACCCCAGATGCTTCAACCTTTTGTCCATCCCGAAACCTTCTACTCCTGAGGTAGGGACTGATCCTGACCCCTGCCGCCCAGGGACGCTCTTGGGGGAAGGAATAAGGTGACCACTGGCCATCGCTCCTGTCTCTCTTCAGGCTCAGCTAAGCTGTGCCAACTGCCTGGGCAGCAGCAGCCCTTCCCCACAGCCTGGCAGGGGTGACACCCCTGGCAACCCAGGCCCCACAGGCACCCCCAGCACGTATGGCACCCCCAGCAGATATGGCCATCTCTCCTGTTTCACCTCCTATGAGCAAGTCTCCTCCCAATCTGCAACCCCGTCCCGCTGGCACAGCAGCTTACCCTGTGGGGAACCCCCTGGCCACAAGCTCCCCACATGCCTGGTGCAGAACTGGGGGATGTCAGTGATCGGAGATGGTTCAGCAGGTGCCCCTGGAGGGTCCCCCCAGCCCAGCACGGCTCCCACTCACCCACGCAGGTCTGCAGATGGCTCCACGTGGCTGCTTCTTCGACCCCCAGCTCTTCCGTATCCAGTGGACAAGCACCAGCCCGCCTCCACCGGCCACCTCTGAGCTCAGCCACAGCGCCGTGTCTCTGCCAGGTGCTGTCCTGTGGGTCCCCTGGGGCTGTGGGACATTCCCAGCCTGGGCAGCCCCTGAGACCCCCCAGAGCCAACCAGAAGGCCCTTGAACCCCTTCGTGCCCTTGAACCATCAGGGGAGAGCGGTGGCCCCAGCCCCCCCGGTGCTGCCACTGTGCTTCCCCAGCTACCGGCACATGGAGAGGCAGTTTGGCACAGCTCAGCCTCTCCGACACGGCCACCCCCACAGCAGCAGCCCTGGACAACAACATCCCCCTGGGCAGCGACGTCCTTCTCAGCCACTGTGCTGCCCCCCACACCCAAGCCGTTGCAGACCCAGCAGGTGACATTGCACTGCCCAAGGGGATGCTTCTGGATAGCTTCCTGGTCAGCCAGGATGGTCCCAGCAGCATCCCCATGCCTGGGGACCCTGGTGGCACTGCCAGAGCCATCCCCCACTGCCCCATTGGCTTGCTCTCATTGCCTGCAGAGCTGCTCAGCCCTGACTACAGCACCCCTGAGAACACCAATGCCGTCCTCAGCCTGGAGCAGTTCACCACTGTCAGGATGGAGCCCTAGGAGCTGTGGTGGGATGCAGGCACAGACCTGCCACCACCCCAGCCTGGCATGTCCCAGCCTGGCCTGTCCCAGCCTGGCATGTCAGAAAAGCAGGGGAAAAAGCAGAAGAGCACCTGACCAAACCCACCCAGCAAGCACAGGGCCCTCTCAGCCAGCACTGGGGTAGGAGGGTGGAATTAGACCCACAGCAGGGAGACTGGGGGGGATTGAGGAGGGGAATGGTGTAGTTGCAGGGGGCTGGGGGGGTGCTTTTACATTAGAAGACATTTCATGACACATTTGCTCTTGGTTTTTTTTCCATTAAAAGCCATTTCTCCAGAACTGCTCTGTGCTTGTGTGGGAGGGGAAGGGAGTGCAGGGAGCACGGAGAAACAGCACCCAAGAGGTGCAAAAGCCCTGCTGAGCCCCAAATCAGAGCCGGCGAGCCCCAAAGGGCACCGAGCCACACCCAGGGCTGAGTCACTTCCAGCTGGGAAGGCAATGGCAGGGAGGACTCCCCTGTTGCCTTTCCCGGGGGAAGCAGCCCTTTGGTGGGGGAGCCAGGACAGACACCTCCCTGCAGGGCTCATGGACATGGCCCCATGCAGAAAGCAGCACGGAGCCCCTGGGGGCAGGACAGACCTCGGGGGCTGGGGGCAGGACGGACACACATGACAAGGGCTGCAGTGCCTTCGTCTTGAACATGACCAGTGTCCCCTCCAGTGGGGACAGGGCTCAGTGCAAAGCCCTTAAAAGCCTCAAGACAATCACACCCTTCCTCAGGTCCCACCGTGCTCAGCTCTGGAGCCTGGCTTTGCCTCACTGCCGCAGCAAAATAACGCAAATAATGCTGAGGAAGGCAGCTGCATGCCAGGCAGGGCCCTTCCTCCCCTTGTCTGGGTGAACCTGGAAGGGGGGAAAAATGGAAGGGGGGAAAAAAACCCTATATCTTTCCTTTGGGAAGCAGTGTTGCTATCCTGCCATGCTGGCAGGAGCTTTCCAGGTCTGGCTTGCAGAAGCTGCAGGGTGAGGTGCCCATTGAGGCAGTCCTCCACCACTGGGGGTCGGGGGCGGCTGAGCCCCTTCCTTAGGACAGTACCAGTGATATCACTGGGACAGTAGGTGCTGGTCTAGACGGTCCTCATCCCAAAAAACTCCCTCCACGTGACCCACATCTCCCACAGATGTGGGTCATCTTCCTGCAGGCGCGAACCTCGGGGCGCCCTGCCCACCCTGTGCCCATTCCCCTGCTGCTGCACATCAAGGTAAGGGGGAGGTGTCCCTAGGGGGGTCCCCACCACCCCGGGGGAGGTGTCCCTGGCAATGTCACCTCGCTG
The DNA here is from genome assembly GCF_035582795.1 of Mycteria americana. Lineage (NCBI taxonomy): Eukaryota > Metazoa > Chordata > Aves > Ciconiiformes > Ciconiidae > Mycteria > Mycteria americana. Next base: position 217,006 of record NC_134388.1, read on the forward strand.
TCACCCTGTCCCCATGGTGGTCTGCTCTGTGGGGTACAACCACCTGGAGCTAGTGGACAACCAGGGGCGAGTCTACATGCAAGGGAGGAACTGCTACAGACAGCTGGGGACCAGGGACCAGCTGGACTGCATGGAGGTCACACAGGTGACAGGCCACCCCCTGCCTGTCCCGGTCACTGTCCTGTCACTGTCCTCACAGGGGTCCTGTCCCCATCCCTGACCCTATCCCTCACCCCAGTGTCATCCCTGTAGGTTCCATGTCCCCATCACTGTCCCCACAGGAGTTCTGTCCTCATCACTGTCCCCATCCCTCTCTGTCCTTGCAGGTGCCTTGTCCCCATCCCTGTCCCTGCGACTGTCCTCACAGGTGCCCTGTCCCTGTCCCCAGAGTGGCCTGGTTGCCCTCTCTTGCCCCAGAAAGCAGGTTCCTTTCCATAGCAGCCATGCAAAAGGTCCCTTGGATGGAAAAGGTCCTGAAGGAAGATCTCTCAGATGGCCCTGCTTCCAGGACCACGTTGGGCTGATCTCAGAGCCATGGCCAACTCTAAAATCCTTCTCCCCTGTTCAGTAAAGGACTGTTGTGAACGATTTTAAAAAGTTGACACTCTTTTGCAACTTCTCTGTTGTGTTTTTATTCATCTCTTTCCTGAGCTCATTGTGTCCCGAAGACAGATGGATTCCTCTGCCTGGGCTGGGTCACAAATCTCCTGCCCCAGGGCATGAGCATCACACCACAACCGAGAGGCTGCTCTTCCACAGGGGAGGTGGAAAGGGTCACTGGTGCTTTGTTTCATGGGTGTTTCTCCAGGGTGACACAGTTGCAGGTCACTGGGAGGTTTGGGCCATTCAGGCTGGCGGCTGCACCTCCGGGGGGGGGGTACCTGAATCACATGATCCCCAGCATGCCCTTGCTGCACCAATGACAGAAACCCTGGGCAGAGCCCACACCCGTGCATCACAGCCCTGCTTCCAACAGCCACTGAACAAGGGAGGAAGATGATGAAAGAGATGCATGGGAGGAGTTCCAGGGAACCAACGGCTATGGACCTGCCTCCTACATCAACAAAATTCCTCGGGGAGCTACTTTGGAGGAGTCTGGGGCTGACAGTTGGGACTTCAGTTGTCTCCAGAGGAGGCCAAAAGTCTCTGGGAGCTGCCTGGGAGTAGTCACAGGGAGCTAGAATACATGGACCTGCCTTGAACATGTATAAAACTCCTAGAATAGCTACCTTGGAAGAGTCTGGGGCTGCTACCTGGGACTTCAGGTTGCTCCAAAGGAGGCAGACTGCAGTAGCTGCCTGGCAGGAGTCCTGAGCAGCTACTGGGCATGGACATGCCTCCTACATCAACAAAACATTTCAGGTAGCTGCCTTAGAGGAGGCTGGGCCTGTGGTGCAACGCTTGTGCCCTGGGACAGGAGGTTTGTGACCCAGCCCAAGCAGAAAAATGGACTGTGGCACCAAAGGCGCTTGGGTCTGGGGGAGTCTAACAGGTTTGGTGGGACCATTTGGGTGACACTGGTGTGCTTGCCTGCAATCTTGGCTCACCGATATTGTGTCTTCCTTAACCACAGCTGTCAGCACCTTGCTGCTGAGGATTGACTCTCCACAGCCTGTTGGGAGCAGGAAATCCAGGCTGTTACCCATTTTTCTTCACCCCAGAGAGTGTCTCTGAGTCTGGCCTGAGCCCTGGATCCAGTATGGAGGACCAGACAGAAGGACTGAACATCATCATGTTCAGAGAGATGGTGGCAGTAGGAGCCGAGGTACCTAAGGGCTGCCTTTCAGAAGGCCTTTGCTCAGCTGGCAGGGGTCAGGCATGCAGTGTCTCTCTTGGATCCAAGGTGACTCCCACCAGCAGCTGTCTGCCTTGTTCAGGACCCTTAGCTTGGATGTAGTTCCTTTTGTTTGCTAGGAGCGTGGGAAAAGCCATTAGAGTAGGAGCAGCTCCTTGTGTCCTGGAGCCCCGGTGCCCGCTGTGTCCCCCTGCCCTGGGCGTGCCCCCTGCACATCACAAGGTGCCATTGTGGCTCCCACAGCCACCCTGGCCACAGCCACCAGTGTCTCCGAGTGTGGCACAGGCAGCGCTGGGGAGAGATGGGATCTGACCGGAGCAGCACTGCCCTGGCACAGGGACATCGCTTCCCAGCCTTGGAAGGCCTTGCGGGGCCTTGCTCGTCCCCTTGCTGAGCAGTTCCACAGCACAATGGTCTGCCTGGCTGCAGCATGATGAACCAGCCAACCTGCTGCCTCTCCCAGTGCATGCCCGCTCCATCTCTGTAGCACCCAGGCACAGCCAATTCCAAGCAGAGCTGCGTATCTCACACCCACAGCTGTGTCCTTTGCAGGGACAGCTCTGGTGGCAGCCAGCTGGGTGCCCTCATGTCCCAACAGGACAGCAAGCACATGGAGGTGCCCCAGCATGGGAGGACAAGGAGGAGAGCCCTCCTGCTTTTCCAAGACTCCCTTGCTATTGCCACATTCAGGCAAGAAGAGAAGATGGCAGTGCTCTTTCTTCCCAACTCCTGCCACCAATACCAGCCCTCAGGAGCCATTTCACAAAGCCCTCCCAGGCTTGCCTTTGGTCCAATGTCCAAGAAAGTCCCAGGGACGCTTCCTTGGTAGGGTCAGGTGGTCAGAAACCAGGGCTGTAAGAGTCAGGATGTCTCCCCAGCAGGGATGTTGCCCATTTGTGTGACCTGTGATTCTGGGCCGCCCTTCCCAGGGCTCACTCTCAGTGCAATGGCTCTCCCAGCGAGGATTGTCATAGTTGTCCCGCTAGAAGGCAACCTCACCATCAGCCCCTGCTCTTCCTGTCTGCAGATGTGGCACCACCTTGTGGCTGGAGCACAGGGTGCGTCTCAGCGAGCTGTGGGTGCTGTGCAGTGAGAAGGCAGCGTGCAGGAGTGTACGAGAAGATGCAGCATTGGGCCTGGACTGCAGCAGTACCCTCATCCTTGTCTGGCCCACCAGCCTCTGCATGGTCACTTTTGGGTGAGTCACGGTGACGTGTCACATAGGCATTGGGCTGTCTGGCCCAGTGCTCGCCTTCAGACCCCAGCTCCTCAGTCTCATGTCTGGGTGGGGAGGGAAAGCAGAGGCGCCGCTTTGTTTTTGCAGCATGACCAGGTTATTTTCTGAGCTGACCCTCTCCCCTCTGTAAACAGCCACTGCCAAAGGAGTGAGGCAAAGCACGGGCCAAGAGGGATGTGGCGGTGTGTGTAGACAGTCAATTCTGTTTGGTCCCAGGAAACCCCAGGTGCAGTTCTGGGAGAGTTGGGCTGTCGCTCCCCACTCTCAGTGCTCCCCACAGACAGTGCTCCTCAGCCCAGGGGCATCCCAAAGACTGTAGAGTTGCAGGATTGAAAGGGACTCCTGGAGAAATGAGGCTCAGTGATGAGCAGACCCTTCTTGGTTTTAACTTTCTCTGTTCTTCATCTGTCCAAAGAGAGCAGAAAGACTTCCTTTTTCCTACTCCCCTGATCAGCCCCTGTTAGTCCCTAAGCTCCTGGGTGCAGTGGGAGCCTCTTTTTGGGAAGGCCCAAGAACAAGGGGAAAGCTGCTTTTTGGAGAGGTCTTCCTGGTGTCAGTGGCATGAGGTCCTGGTACTTGCCTCCAGCCTCCCTTCCCAGGTAATCTGGAGAGGACAGCCCTGCTGTCAGTGTACTCCAGCTGCTAGGACTGGAGCACAGTTACAGGCAGGTGCCAGCAGGGGAAAGGGACCCTCCCGTGGGGGTAAGCAGAGGAATCAGCCTGATGTCTTCTGCTTCTGCTAGAAAAATGCTTCTCACCTTGGGAAACAAACCTGATCCCAGAAGTCTGGGTTTTCCCAGTGGGGAAAACAGCATTACACCTAGTTGGTGGCAGTGGGGTGTGATACTGGTTTGCCTGTCTTCTGCATTTTGCAAGAGATGAAAGAGCTCTGGCTGGATGCCATCCTCAGGTAAGCCCCACTGGAGTAGCAAACCTCTGGCATCAATGTGGCAGTTGGTGGGATGTTCCAGCTGCAGCTGAAAGGCAGCTCAAGAGTTGGGGGAGAGGTACAGGCACTGCTGGGGCAGCTGCGGGGCAGCACTGTCCGAGTTGCTCAGCCTTGCATAGGTAAAGTAATGCCAAGCCAATCTGTCTGTCACCACTTGCTCCTTTTGTGCCTGGACTTCTTCTTTGGCTGTTTCGATGTAAATGGCACTGGATGGGCTGGCAGGGGAGAGAGCAAAGCCAGGTTGTGGCACGGAGCTCTCTTTGTCCATTCGCTGTGCACAGGCAAAGGAAAGGAGCCCAGGAAATGTGAGTGACCACATTGCCCTCGATTAACCTCCTCATGAAGGTCTTGGGCCTCTGTAGATCTCTAAGTGTCTTTGTTCTTCCAGCTGGGTCAAGAGAGTGACTCTGCTTTCTAGCAGAGACCATCAGAGGAGTTTCTCCCACTTGGCCTTTGTTCTCTTGTCTAGCCGGTGATGTTAACTGCCAAGAACATCGAGACTTTGGTTCAGTGCCAGTCAAAAGTAAGCAGTGGCCACATTTCTCCACCTTGACATTGTGTTTGGGTGGGAGAGGCCTTGGGAGAGTGGGGTCAGCTTTTCTGGGATGGGAAGCCATCAAGACACAGGCCCCTTCCTCCTTGGAGGAGTTTGGGCAGAAATCTCCAGTGCCGGGATGGAGAGCACGGACGGGTGTCCTGTGTCCTCTGTGCTCCACTCAGATGATTTGTGCCCAGCTATGGCTTTTCTGGACCACACAGCAGCCAAGGAGGGTGCTGGGGCACCCTGGGCCCTGTGGGGCAAGTCCCAAGGCGCTGGGTACAGCGCAAGCCTTTGGAGCGAACACCTCTGTGGGCACAGAGCCCACGACCCCCGCCTCAGGGTCAGGGCCCTGAACTGCAAGTCTGAAATACTGGGTGTGTGGGGTTAAAGGCAAGCATCTTCATTTACCTTTGGGGAGAAGGAGTAACGCTTACATACGGAAAGTAATCTGGGATTGATTTTTTTTCCTCCCACCTGCCCAGAGCATCCCACATCAGCATCCTCAGACTCAAAGGCACAGAGAAGTCCACAGAAGAGCCCTGGCCAAGCAGCAAGGGCAGAAGCAGCTGGAGCCAAAAGCACCTGAGCCCGAGGATGGCAGAGAGCGTGCTGATGTGCAGATGGGTAGAATGCTGTGAAGGTTTTAATTTCATGTCCAGCTCAAAGCCCATGGATCCAGATGCACCTCAAACAGGCAATTCATGGTGCAATTGGGAGCATCCCCTCGGGTTGCAGTTCCCTAACCGTTGCCCTTATAACGTCCTGGAATTCATTGCTTTGAACATTAACAAACAGGGCAAATTAGGGTGACCTTTTCCAGAGGTTAGTTGACCTTTTTTCAGGTTTCCTGGCACACAAGCCAGGGCTTCTTTCTTTGGTCTTTCCAGATCCTCATCAGATATGGCCTGAGGTTTGTGAACAGTGCTGCTGCTGGGGCCTCACTGAGCCTGCTGCTCTGCTGCCCAGCGGCACTGAGGATTGTCTCCATTGGCATAGCATTTCACCCAGAACGAGGTGGTCTGTGGTGGAAGTTTTGGCCTCTTACCGCCTGACTAATGCAGATTGCTTTGTGTTCTCTATAGCCCTTCTTGTCTGAGCAAGGTCTCTTAGCTCTCCCGTAGGAGACAGGTACCATTCAGACCAAGCACCCACATTTCAGATGTGCTGTTACCTCCAAGGCTCTTCTGGCAGGGGTGGGAAGAGAACGTGCATGCTCTTCATGGTGAGACTTAGTGGTCTGGGCTGCAATGTCTGACACCTGCTGAGTGACACCTGCTGCCAGCAGTCCTTCCCAAGGAGGGCAGCAGGGGTTGCAGAGCATGTGGCATCAGAGGGCCAACAGATCACAGCAATGTCCCTTTTCAGCTGGGGTGCAGGTTTTTGCTGTTCTACTTCACAGGAGTCATTTTGCTGCACATTCTTGGCATGTAGTTTGTCCTACTGAATCATCAGGCACAGTCATGACTTTTAAAGCTCAACTGACCCCAACGTGTCATTCCTTATACCTTTGCTTTCCAGAGCTGTGTTCAGATGAGCCTGGGGACCACAGAATAAAGGTGGAGTTGGTAAGTCAGGCAGACATGCCTCTTGAGCAACCACCCTCTTTGCTCTCCAGCCTGGCAGAAGACCAGGCCATGGCCAGGCAAGCTGAAGCAGGAGAGGTATGAGGCAAAGCCAGGCTCACAAACCCTGTAGCAAAACAACCCCTTATCGGCAGTCAGTTTCTGAGGCACAACTGAGGCAGAAGACTGCTTTCTTTGAAGCAGTCATGCTCTGGTGACTTTGCCTCATTAGACTTCTGATCAAGAGGACAAGCCTGAGAGCAATTTTTTTCTGTACCTTGTACAGCTGTAAGTCAAGCAGTTAGCTTGGCCATGTTCATGATTATAATGCCCCTAAATGAATACTCTGAAGCAAGGCTCTGAAATACAAAAAAACATCCTCCTACCTTATAACCTAAGTAGTAGCGCACATTCACCTGTGATTTCCAAGTTGTCAGTGGATGATATGAGTAATTCCCAATCAGCAGCAAGCAGAAAAGGCAAGCCTTTATTATTCCTTGTTACTCAACCATATACATTTGTTTTTTCAATCTTGCCTTATAAGGATATCCTGTTTGTTATAACAAACAGGGTAGAAAATACAAATGCTGGAAAGTGCAGAAAATCCTGGACCACCTTCCGCTTGCCCCAAGGCTAGCTGTCATCTTTATTTGCAATCCCAGTAAAGCCACGTGTTTGGAGATCAGGGCATGCCAAGGCAGCAGGAAAGGCTTAGTTTGGCCAGTCACAAGACACTCGCTTTTCAGACTTACCAAAAAGAAAACCGGTATGTCGAGGAAGAAGTTCCCCTCTGGTCCACGGGGGTTTTGCTACTGCACAGATTCAATGTGATCCTGCTTTTCAGCACTTTCTCCTATGAACATATTCGCAGAAATAGAGGCTGGAGGGACCAGGTGCTGCATATACTGATGTCCTCGATCACAAAGTTGTTTGCTGAGTTGTTCTTCCAGATCAGAGAAGTAACAGCTAAAGCCCGAGTGTTTTACAGGCAGCATTGCCTTGGCTGGAACCTTGTGAATGCCAGCAGGCACAACCACTGCAGGCACAGGAGGAGATCTCCGAGAAGATGGCAGCTTGTGCGTTTGCTCATTGACTCGGTCTTGAACAACCTTTGTGAGAGTGACTGTTCTTATGACCCCATTGAGAGAGGTTTGTATTTTTTTTTTCTTTTCATATGTGAATGTAGCAATGTAAGAGGCAGAATAGCCATAAAAACAGACTTGACAATCCTGTTCCATAGTATTATGGGCTAAAAGGAAACTTTGTTTATTCCTTTCAAATTGTAGCTAGGCAGGTTGCTGCTTTTTGGACCAATGCCAGTTGGAAAACAAATGTTTCTGCTCATCGCTAGTTTTTTGGTTTGTTTTTCTTTTCGCGAGAAGAGCTGCTTCTGCATTCCTGTGAATTAAGCAGCTGGCTAGCACAAGCAGACCATGAACAGGAGATCTCTATCATAATACCTGTATTTTGGCAGGCCAGACACAGAGATAGCAGGGTTTGTGAGTCTTTCTGCACCTTTGTTAAGGATTACCAGAGCAAGGGAGAAATGAGTTCACATTAGAAACTCCAAGTTACTGGTGTTAAACTGAAGAACCATTTTTGAGGCTGAAGGGGCTCTGGCCCAGCTCCATAAAGGTGGGGAACCTCATTAAATAGGCAGGAGTTAAGACAGCTAACATCTCCTGACAGATTTCATCTGTCTCTTCCAAAGGGAGTGTCTTTTAAGGAGGGTGGTCATCCTTTCATGTTTGTAGCAAAATGAAAATTACTCACAAGATGCTGCCCTTCCTCTTTAATACAAAACCACTTTTTCTTGCTCTCTTCTTGTGAAGCTATTGAGACTGACTTCCTTCTATGGCTGATGGCAGAAGTTGAGAAAACATTGGAGGAGAAGGCTCTTGGGATGGCAGAGCTTGGCTGCAAGTCCCCAAACCTTGAAATATAAGCTCTTCTGCATGATATTCTTCATTTGTTTTGGGTTTATTTTCCACCAAGTCACAACAAATCTAACAGTGCAGAGTAGAATTTCATTCTACCTTAAAAGGAAGGTCATTTGGAAATACCACGCCATCTCAAAGATAAACAATACGTTATCTGGGCACTTGTGAACCTACCCATAGAGTCTGTTCCCCACTAGTGGCCCACACCCACATAGCCACACAACATCGCTTCCCTCTGTTCCCTTTACTTGGATCTTCTAAGCCAAATTCTTGTCAGGCTGACAGAGGACAGGAGCTTTCCTCCTCGCAAGGCATCTTGAGCACAAAGCAGCACAGTCTGTGCGTGAGGCTTTAGACCCCAAAGGTGAGGCTTCTGGACCTAAAATGAGGCTTTGGGCCTTTAAAATGCCACTTTGGATCCTTACAGGAGGAGGGAAGAGACTGCCCCAAATTCAGCCCCCTGACTCCCCCATCTCTAAACGCCGAGGGGGGGCAGGTGTACAACCTGCGGCTGGACATGGCCCACTTGGCCCCGCACTCCATCGGCCTCTGCCAGCCCGTTCGTGCCATGGTCGCCAGCCGCAGCGCTGTTGCCTTCCTCACCGGTATGTCCCCCCCAAGCTCCCAAATCCCTTAAATTTACCCCAAAACACACCCTTTCACATGACCTGCGATCTCCCGCAGAGATGGGGGATGTGCCCTGCCCACCCCATGCCCATCCCCCTGCCGCTGCCCATCAAGGTAGAGGAGGAGTCCCTAGGGAGGTCCCCGCCACCCTGGGCAGGGGGGGTTCCCCGGTGATGTCACCTTGCTGTCACCCTGTCCCCAAGGTGGTGGCCTGCTCCATGGGGTACAACCACCTGGGGCTGGACTGCATGGAGGTCACACAGGTGATGGGCCACCCCCTGCCTGTCCCTGTCCCCGTCACTGTCCTGTCACTGTCCCCACAGGGTTCCTGTCCCCATCCCTGACCTCATCCCTCACGCCAGTGTCATCCCTGTAGGTGCCTCCATGTCCCCATCACTCTCCTGTCCCCACCACTGTCCCTGTCCCTGTTCCTGTCATTGTCCCCATCCTTGTCCGTGTCCCTGCAGGTGTGTTGTCTCCACCCTTGTCCCTGTGACTGTCCCTAAAGGTGTTTTGTCCCTATCCCCAATGTCACCCCTACAGGTGCCCCTTCCCATCCCTGTCCCCACAGGTGCCCTGTCGCCACTGGGGCCCTGTCCTCACCCCTGTCCCTCCCTGTCCCTGTCGCTGTCCCCAGTGTCCCCACTCGGCAGGTCCCCTGCCCGCCCTACCCTTGCTTCATCTGGTGCGGCCTCAACCACTCGCTGGTGCTGACACAGGACGGGACCCTGCTGGGCTGTGGCTGCAGGGCTGGCGGCCACCTGCTGTGGTGGCCTCACAGCATCGTCAACTTCATCCGCCTCCACATCACGGTGAGACCGGGGGACACTGGAGACCCCACCAGCACTGGAGGGGACCCCCCTGTGCAGCCCCTCACCCCTCTGCCACTCCTTCGCCAGGTCCCCTGCTGGGTCACTGGCCTCAGCGCCTCCCGCCATTTCCTCTTTCTCCGCTGCGGCCATGACATCGAGGGGATGTGGCTCTACAGGCAGGCACGATGGGGGTGGGAGCAGCGGCAAAAGCGCTGGTGGATGTGCCAGATGTGCCTGGGGCATCCACAGCCAGTCCCCACCCTCTGCCCACAGGTCTCCCTGGGCCACTGCCATGAGGATGACAAGGGCATCTTTTCTCTTTCCAACATGGGACGGCTACCTCTTGTTAGGGGACAGGGAGAAAGAGGATGAACCTTGGGGGAGAGCCCAGAGACAGTTTTCACAGAACTCCAGCTTTATCTTTTTTCCTTAACTCCAACTTTTTAATGCCAGTTCAGTGTTTTATGCTTCCTGCATTGCTCAGTGGGCATCCCATGTTTTCTGCATCACATCACATGAGAGAGCCTCTCTTCTCTGCCCATCCCAGCCAGATCTCTCACATTTACAGGACAACATACTCTGTAAATTCAACTTTAGTTTATAGGCTCATTAGGGAAGAAAACAAACACACACAGGAAACAAGGGCTCAATCCTCTCTGTACAGACTCGGCTAATGTAAATTCACTTGTTCACCACTTAATTCATGAGGTTTCTAACTCAAAAGTTCTCTAATTCATAAGTCCCAACTTGTAACTCCTGCACCTGTGTACTGGTTTTTGCTGGGATAAATTTCCTCATAGTAGCTTGGATGGGGCTGTGTTTTGGATTTGTGCTGAAAACAGTGTTGGTAACACGGGGGTGTGTTAGTTATTGCTGAGCAGCACTTGCACAGCATCAAGGGCTTTTCTGCTCCTCACACTGCCCCGCCACCGAGCAGGCTGGGGTGGCACAAGGAGTTGGGAGGGGACACAGCTGGGACAGCTGACCCCAACTGACCAAAGGCATATCCCACGACATAGGACGTCATGCTCAGCAATAAAACTAGGGGGTGGAGGCTGGCAGGGGCTGCTCTTGCTCGGGGACTGGCTGGGCATCAGTTAGTTAGTGGTGAGCAACTGCTTTCTTTTGCATCACTTGTTTGTCTTGGGTTTATTTTCCTCTCTATTTGTTGGTGGGGGTTTTTCCTTACCATTTTTTTTTTAAATTATTAATCTGTCTTTATCTGAACCTGCAAATTCTCTCACTTTTACCCTTCTGATTCTCCACCCCATCCCGGTGCGGGGGAGTGAGTGAGTGAGCGCCTGTGTGATGCTCAGCTGCTGGCCAGGGTTAAACCACAACAACCTGTGAGCAAAATACTTACCTAGCCGACAGGGAGAGTGTTCATCCTTCGTCCTCCATCACACTGTGGGCATCCCCTGTATCACACCAGGATGCACGAAAGCCTCAGCTGTCTGGCTGCTGTTGGAGCCACTTCAAAAGCTTTTTGGATGAGCTGAGGTATTCATGCCATCCAGCATGGAAATTAATCTATACCATCACAAGTGAGTGGGTTCTGAAGAAACTGCCTGACAGTCATTGTGCAAGGACAATGTCTGCAGGTGAAAGCAAGCTGCAGGTGACGGTGGCTGCATACAGACCTTTAGCCCTTTCTGGCCACCATGCCCCGCCTGTGTGTTGCCCTCGCTCTGAGTTCATGGCGCTGTTGCCAGCAGACATCAGGCCTTAGCATGAGCTGTGTGTTAGCCACAATCTGAGCAGGAATTGAGTGAACATTTACACCTCTGGATGTCCTGTCCCACCGCCACCCCCCAGTGTGACTCTGTGCTGCAGTTTGACCCATCCGCCCAGCTCTGAGGATGGAGCTGCAGCAGGCAGCACCTTGAGCACTCCTGAGGGCTCAGCTCACTCCTGCTGCAGAGTGATGGGGACCGACTTGCTTGGGGCAATGGGCAGCAGCAGCAGCATCCCCAGTTCAGCAGATGTGCTGGTTGCAGGAGGTTGCCTTTCTTTCCAAAACTCACCTGCCAAGTGGCAAAGTCCCCCTCCCTTGCCAGGTGGGACAGGTGAAGGCTCTTGCGTGGGATCAACCTCCAAGAACCAGGCTGCACTTAGAGAGCAGCCCCTCAGCAGAAAGGGACAGGGGTGAGCTTTAGGCTGGGGATCTACCAGGTGCAGCGGCATGCCCTGTGCCCCAGGAGCTCCTGTCAAGCTCGTGCGCAAGTCTTGCAGGGCTCCGAGTCCCTTCAACATCTCTTCCTCAGCTTCCTTCAGGGTCTGAGCATCTGTCGGGGATACTCCCAGAGCCTGGCTGAGCAGGGGCGCAGGGGAATGCTCCCCGCAGCTCTCGCTAACTGCCCCTTGCACTGGCAGACCCCACAGGGAAGGACGCCCACTCACTGCCCCACAACGCTTCCCCATGCCTGGGATGGACCCCCAGCACGGCCCCACTGGTGCTCCCTGGGAAGGAGCACATGAACATCACAGAGCTTCGCTTCCCCGACAGCAAGACCAAGACTGACCTCTGGCCCGTAATAGCGAGTTCTGGATGTCAGGTCCACCATCAGGCCCAGTTCTTCCTTCTGCTCTTGGATTTTCTTCATGAGGTCACGAGGCGAACAGCTCTCCTCCAGATGAAGGTTCTGAGCACAACTCTGAGAGGAAAGGATGTGGAAAACAGCAGGCATTAAATGCAGGCGTGCTGTGATGGGTCGATGGAGGGAGGCGGTCTCTGCTGCACCACCTCCCCAGGATCATCCCTTCAAAGAGAAAAACGCAGGCAACAAGTTACACCGAGCCAAACCAGAACACACTCAGGGCCCTCACTGCTTTGGGACTGTTCACCTGAGGGTTTCCAGGACTGACCGATGACTTGAGACTGGGGCAAAGCACTGCAGCGTGACAAACATTGGGTGCAGGGCCCCCCTGTGCTCCACACCCTGCCCGGCAGCACCCAGAAGCTGTCAGAGGCCTTTAAGAACAACGCAGTAGCCATCGAGGACAGCAACTCCGCTACCAGCCCCCACCAGCCTACCCTGGCTCTGCTGACTGGCAGAACCACGACGAAGCCCAAAGGTGAGGTTTAGGGGGTGGCTTAGCCCTCAGGCAGGCGGCCCAAACCAAGGAAAGCTTGCATCACCCTGGGGTTGGGTTGGCTTGGCTTTGTTTGCTTTATCAGCAGCAGTGACCATCCCAGCAGCCCCAGAGAAGCCTGTGGACCTGCCCGAGCAGGGGCCAGATGCCATCGCTGAGGCCTTTCCTCAGCAGGCAGGTGACACCAACATCAACTATATGTTCACCCGGATCAACACCATGGATGGCACGGACACCATCCACAAAGTTCCCGACAGTCCCAGCTTGACTGCCTTCATCCATGAGATCCCCAACCTCTCTGAGTACATGGTGAAGGGCAGCTGCCCCAAGGAGCGAGTGGTGGTGGCAGGGCTGGGGGATAGCAAGGACACCGTCCCTGATGTCCCCGACATCCCCAACTTGACCACCTCCCTCCCTCAACAAGCTCCCTGAACTCTCCAAGTACAGGGCAGAGGGCGTGTGCACCAAGGGCCGAGGGGGCAGCAGCAATGCTGGGGGATGCTGACCCCTCCTGTGGGGGGGTGGCGATATCCCTCTTCCTGGACCCCAAGAGGAAGCGGGGGTGGTGGTGGCGGTCCTCTCCACATGGCTGCCAGAGAGTCACAGGGACCCTCCTCAGGAGAGTCCTGTAGAGACTTCAAAGGAGAGTCCTATAGAGAGTCCCATGAAGGATTGCCCAGAGGGTCCTCTGAAGGGTCCCCCGGAGAGTCCCCGGAAGGATCCCCTGAAGGGCCCCCCAGAGAGTCCCCTGCTGAGTCCCTTGCAGATCCCACTGCTGAGTCCCCCTGCCAGCCCCCCGCCTGCCCCCCAGCGTCATCCGCCCCACATGGCCCAACTGGTGGAGGAGGCGCTGTGGAGGCAGACCCAGGTGGTTTTGACTCACTTGCCACTGCCACCGGGCATCGTCTCCTGCCAGGTGGTGCCCAGATCAGGCAAGGCAGGCAGCAAGCAGGCCAAGTGCCCCATGATGGCTGGCACCCCCAAGACGCAAGAGACCTCCCTGCAGGACAACATGCCACTCAAGAAGAAGATGATGGTGGTGTGCTGGGTGGCAAAACACTCAAAAACCCTGTGGGAGGGGAAGGCGGACAGGGACAGTGCAGTGGCAGGCGGCAGCGGGCAGCAGGCAGGCAGCAAGTGGGTGGCAGCAAGTGCAGGGCATCTGAAGACACCAGTGTGTTCAGCTTGGTGCTTGAGCGACCCAGAAGCCCTGGGGACACCAGGGCACAAAGCACCCTGTGCCTGCCACCCACCCACCCCACCTGCTGCTGATCGAGAAGGCGCAGAGCATGGAGTGCCATGATGTGCAACCCCAGGGCAGGCTGCTGCACAAAAAAGTCCAGGCCAAAATGCTGTGGGGGCTGAGGACACCCCACACCGACCTAAGGGCACACTTGCTGAACTCCATCCAGAGTTTCCACTTGCTGGGGCAAAGAGTGAAGGTGGTGGGGCTGGTGTGCCAACTGCCCAACCTGGAGCCCCAAGCCAGCCTCAGCGTGCCCCCCAGGGTCCCCAATCCCCTGCCAGTGGCCCTGAGACCCAGCACGGGGCTGGCTGCCTCCAAGCCCCTGGCTGATGGCAAGAAGGAGACGGCACTGGCGGCAGCACTGAGCAGCAAGGCATGAGCTGGGGCAGCTGCCAAACCCAAGCAGCCGAGCTGGCTGTGCCTGTCCCCCACGGGGGGCAAAACCCCACAGGAGGGGCTGCCGCAGGAGCTGTGCATGCCGCCGCAGCTGCTGCACCCTCCTGCTGATTCCATGCATTCCCTTGGGCCATGGGGGGGCCTCACGGCTGCGCCCACCCCACTGGAGGAGCAGGAGGAGTCAGTGCCCATCACATCCAAGCAGCGGCCCAGGAGGAGCAGGAGCAAGCGGCCCTGCAGATGTCACTGGGCTAGCTGCAGTTTTTTGTGTAGAGGGAGATCGACATGGAGATAGCCAACGAGTACGGCTACCCATAACCCACTGGTCCAGCACCATCCTCCAGAGCACCCACACGCAGATGAGATCTGGAAACAGAGACTTGCACCACCCGCTCCAGCCCCAGCCCTCTCCCAGATCCCCATTTCTTGCTTAATTCTTTAAAAGAATTGGGTGTTTGCTTTGCACCGCCTCTCTCTGCCTGCGGTCATTTGTGCAGTGGGACTGGGGTTGGGGGGGTTAACACAGACCCTGCCCACCCTGCGGGTGGCTGAGCTGGGCTGGGGATGGCCACTGAGACGATGGGTAGATGGGTCATTGCTCCGGGTGGCAGGTGCCTGTGGGAGAAACTACGTTGATTAGCATCAATGCCGGGAGGACAGAGGCCTCCATCACTGTCCCAGTAGCAGCATCACCGCCCCAGTACCAGCATCACCATCACTGCCCCAGTACCAGCATCACCATCGCTGCCCCAGCACCAGCACCACTGCCAGCGAGCTGGATCCAGCCCTGGGAAGGAGACATGGCCGCTCCAGGGGGCCAGGCAGGGACTGGCTGAGCGTGGAAAACTCAGCTTGCACCTGGCCAGCGAGTGGGCATCGCTGGCTGGGGCTCGCATGCCAAGATCCTGGAGCTGGTGCTGCACTGGCTGCCCAGGTCGCTCGGTCCCCTTTACAGCCTTGCCCAGCGCTGCCTGGACCTCATCCAGCAAAACCTCCTGCCCACAGGTGAGCCCCGAGCCGGTGTCATGAAAAATCTGCAACCGGACCGAGGCAAGAGGCTAGGATGCAAAGTATAGAATTACAGGGGCAAAGATTTTTTCATGCGCATGCCATGTCCCAGCCCAGTTGGGGCACCCCGAATGTGCTTTTACACCGGGTTCTTATACCCTTCAATTGTTCAGGTACAAGACGACTTGACTAATCACTAGCACTCACGCTACTGATTACTAATCATAGTCAGACTTTGCAAAGTAACTCTAGTTTTGCAGCATTCTTGCTGTTTGTCTATTGATCCACATGTCCCTGGAGTCAGTCTTGCTAGAGTTACTGATCTATGACACCAGGTGATGCTGGGAGGGTTTCAAAGAAGTGTCAGAGGGGCTAGGATGCTGGCGTTATCTTGGTTACCTGGGGTATCCTTTATCCTTCATGGACAGCTCTAAGCTTCCCAGAAGCAAAGTCCTTTCCAGGGCTGGGCTGTCCTTTAGTTTGTTTTACTTAAGCATGAACAATACCAGAGTCTCCAGGAAAACTCCACTACCTCATCAAATTACAGTGTACCATGTGAACTCTTCATACATGTATACAAACAAAGTTAATACACTTTCAGACTATAAAGACTGGTTGATTAAATAGTTAGGGAAGGGAATATTCATAACGTGCCCTATGGGTCCCACCAGCCAGGGCCCCAAAAAGCCAGTGACAGGGTGACGGAAAGACAGCAAAGATGCCGTCCAGGGAGGATTGGTCTCCTTTAGTGATTAGATTTGCTGCTGCAAATCAGAAATCCCCTTTGCCGCACTCAGGGCATTTCAGCATCCCCAGCAGAGCCGTCCCATGGCGTTTCGTCTTGCCTGCTCCCTGCCAGGTGGTTTCTCTGCTCAGGTCCCTCCTTCCTTGCCCTCCAGCAACCAGACCCAATTCGAAGCTCAGCACATGAATGGTGCTGCATGCCCTGCTCCCGGCTCCTCCAAGGCACCCGTCCTGCTGCTCAGTGCTCTAGGGATGCTCTGCCCTTCCCATGCTTCCCCAGGAGCGGGTGAAGAAGACACTGGCCACCACAGCCTTGGCGAAAACCTTGCTGCCTATGCAAGCCCAGCAGATCCTCCCACAGGCAAGCCAGGGCTGGATTAGCCAGCAGCGGGGGACACAACAAAATTTCCCATGTCCAGAAAGAAAAAGTGGGAAAAGGGGTGCTGCAAGAGCAGAAAGGGCACTTGAAGCCTCCAGCCTTGATTTCCAAGCCCCACGTTAGCGCAGAACCGACTGGAGAGGGGCTGGAGCTGGGCTGGGAAGTGCGGCACCTGCCCTCCATGCTGCCTTCCATCTGCCCAGGAGATTGGCTGCTTCATGAGGAGCGAGCTGTGGCACTTTGTGAAAGACCCTCACTGGGTCGGGCACACCAGCAAAAATTTGGGGCAGACAGGGCCAACGGCAACTGCAGGTGGCAAGCGGGGCTGGAGGGGCTCAGGGGGGCTCTGGGAGTTGGGGGGCTCGGTGCCTGTGCTGGGGGGGTGCACAGGACTTGTCTGTCTTTGTCTCATTTCCCTCCCTAGCTCTTGGGTCACTCCTGGGGCTGACCCAGACAGGCGCAACTCCAGCAAACCAGAAGCACATCACACCGGGGGGGATGGAGCTCCCCCCCGCCACCCCCACGTGGCCAGCGGGCAGGAGACACCCCCATGCCTGCTCAAGGGCCTCACTCGCCTCACGGGTGGCCCCAGCTCTCACCAGGAAACGCGCCCAGCGCCACCATGCTGCGCCCAGGCACCGCACAGGCCGCGCCGCTATGGCACGTGGAGAGTTGGTGCTGCACTACCTGTTTTGGCCACGAGGTGGCAGCAGCGAGTGGGTCGGAACCAGAAGGTGCAGCTCCCGGCATGCCCCGGAACCAACATGGCCACCCAGCAGCCCCATGCCCCAGGACTACAGCTCCCGGCATGCCACGGGGCGCGCCTTCCCTGCTAGCTGACCCTGCGGGGACACTGTACTCCCAAGGAAGACAAACGCCATCACTCCGAACGCCCCCCCCCCTTCCTCTTCCCCAGCTTTATATACTGAGCATGATGTCATATGGTATGGAATATCCCTTTGGTCAGTTTGGATCAACTCTCTTGGCTGTGCCCCCTCCCAACTTCTTCTGCACCTGGCAAAGCATGGGAAGCTGAAAAGTCCTTGACTAGTGCAGCAACAACTAAAACATCTCTGTATTATCAACACTGTCTTCAGCACAATCCAAAACATAGCCCCATACTAGCTACTATAAAGAAAACTAACTATCCCAGCCAAAACCAGCACACTTTCTCATCCTCTTCCTCATACGCCTCTGCATGTTTATCCTTGGCATGTTCATCCTCTTCCTGTTCTTGTTCTTCATAGTTCTTCTCCTTATACCCCTCCTTCTCCTCCTCCTCCTCCAACTCATCCTCCTCCTATTTCCTTCTGGGTTTCTTCCTCCTCTTCCTGTTATTCTGTTATTCTGTTTACCCTCTTGTTCTATATCCTCCTCCTCCTGTTCCTTCTATTCTTTTCCCACCTTCTCTTCTTCTACTTCCTCCTTTTCCTCCTCCTTCTCCTTCCTTCTCCTCCTCCTGTTCTTCACCATCTTCCTCCTACTACTACTTCATATTCCTCTTTTTCTTTCTCCTCCTCCTCATCCTGTTCTTCCTCCTCTGTCTCCTCCTATTCTTCCTAATTTTCTGCCTGTTATTCTTCCTCCTCCTCTGCTTCTTTCTCTTCCCCCTCACCCTCCTGTCCCCCCTCCTCCTTTTTTTCCTTTTCCTTCTTCTCCTCCTCCTCTTCCTGTCCATGTTCCTGTTCCTTTTCCTATTTCTTCTCCTCCTTTTCCTCTTCCTATTTCTTCTCCTCCTGTTCCTCCTCCACCTTCTCATCCTCCTCCTCTTGCTGATTTCTCAGCTTTCTCCTCCTCCTCCTCCTGTTCCTTTTCATCATTCTATTTTCCCCTCCTCCTTATCCTTATCTTCCTTCTCCTCTGTGTTCCTCCATCTCCTCCTCCTCTTCACCTTTTCCCCCAACTTCTCCTCATCCATTTCTTTTTGTTTCTCCTCATCCTTCTCTTGCACTTTCTCCTTGCCAATTGTCTGCGGTTCAACAAGGCTAAGGGCCAGGTCCTGCACTTGGGTCACAGCAACTCCATGCAACGCTACAGGCTGGGGGAAGAGTGGCTGGAAAGCTGCCCAGCAGAAAAGGACCTGGGGGTATTGGTCGGGAGCCAGCTGAATATGAGCCGGCAGTGTACCCAGGTGGCCAAGAAGGCCAATAGCATCCTGGCTTGTATTAGAAATAGTGTGGCCAGCAGGACTAGGGAAGTGATTGTCTCGCCATACTCAGCACTGGTGAGTCCGCACCTTGAATACTGTGTTCAATTTTGGGCCCCTCACTACAAGAATAATATTGAGGTGCTGGAGCGTGTCCAAAGAAGAGCAACAAAGCTGGGGAAGGGTCTAGAGAACAAGATCTATGAGGAGTGGCTGAGGGAACTGCGGTTGTTTAGCCTGGAGGCTCAGGGGAGACCTTATCGCTCTCTACAACTACCTGAAAGGAGGTTGTAGCGAGGTGGGTGTTGGTCTCTTTTCCCAAGTAACAAGTGATAGAATGAGAGGAAATTGCCTCAAGCTGCACCAGGGGAGGTTTAGATTGGATATTAGGAAAAATTTCTTCACTGAAATTTTGTCAAGCACTGGAACAAGCACTGTCAAGCACTGAAATTTTGTCAAGCACTGGAAATTTTGTCAAGTACTGGAAGAGGCTGCCCAGGGAAGTGGTTGAGTCACCATCCCTGGAGGTATTTAAAAGACATGTAGGTGTGGTGCCTAGGGACATAGTTTAGTGGTAGACTTGGTAGTGCTAGGTTAATGGTTGGACTCAATGAATTTAAGGGTCCCTGCCAACCTAAATGATTCCATGATTCTGTTATTCTACTAATTTGCTGTCTTCTTCCTCCTCTTCTTCCTCCTGTTTTTCCTTTTCCACCTCCTCATTTTCTTCTTCCTGTTCTTCCTTCTCTGGTACTTCATCCTGTTCTTTCACCTCCTCCTGCTGTTCTTCCTCCTTCTCCACCGGTTCCTTCTGTTCTTCTTCCTCCTCCTCCTGTTGTTCTTCTTCCTCTTCCTCCTTGATTTTCTCCCTCTCCTCCTGTTCCTCCTTCTTTTTCTTCTCCTCCTCCTCCTGTTCTCCCTATTCTTCCTCATCCCCTTCTTTTTCTCCTCTATTTCTTCCTTTTCCTACTGCTCCTCCTCCTCCTTGTCCCATTGCTTCTGTTATTCCTGTTCTTCCTCCTGTTTTTCTTCATTCTCCACCTCCTTTTTATCTTCATGCTCTTACTTTTCCTTCTCCTCCTCCCTGTCTTTTCATTCCTCCACCTCCTTTTTCTTCCTCCAGCTCCTCCCTCCTCCTTTTGTTCTTTTAGTTCCTCCTCCTGTTCAACCTGCTCCTTCTCCTCTTCTTTTTCCTCCTTCTCTTCATGTTCTTCCTCTTCCTCTTTCTTTTGCTCTTGTTCTTTGTCCTCCTCCTTGTGTTCCTCCTCCTCCTTATCCTCCTTCTGTTCTTCTTCCTCCACCTTTTTTTTCCTTGTCCTCCTCATGGCCTTGTTCCTCTTCGTCTTCCTTGACCTGTTCTTCCTATTGCTTCTGTTCTATCTCCTCCTCCTCCTCTTTTTTCCTCCTCCTTCTCATCTCATTCTTCCTGTTCCTCCTATCTATCCTCCTCCTTTTCTTTCTTCTCATCCTCCTCATTCTCCTGCTGCTCCTCTTCCTGCTGTTCTTCCTCCTACTACTAATCCAGTTCCCTTTTGTCCTTGTGTTGCTCCTCTGCTTCTTTCTCCTCTTCTTGCTGCTCCTCCTCATCCTTCTCCTCAGCTTCCTCTTCCTCCTCCTGTTCCTCTTCCTCTTCCTCCTTTTCATCCTTCTCCTCCTCCTCCTCTGTCATCTTCTTCTTCTTCCTCCTGTACTTGCCCATCCGCCTCCTCTTTCACTTCCTCCTGCTCTTCTTCCTCTGGTTCATCTTCCTCCTGTTCTTCCTCTGTTTCCTGTTCATCATTGTCCTCCTCTGGTTCTTTCTCCTATTCTGCATCCTTCTCCTGCTTATCTTCCTCCTTTTCTTTCTCCTTCTTCTTCTTTTCCTCTGCCATTTTCTCCAACTCTTCCTCCTCCTATTCTTTCTGTTTCTCCTACTGTTCCTTCTCTTCTTCCTCCTCCTCCTGCTTCTTTTTCTCCTTTTCCTTCTTCTGTTTCTCCTCCTCTTCCTTCTGCTCCTCTCTGTTTTCCTCATCCTCCTTTTTTTTTTCCTCCCTCTCCTCTTTCTTTTCCTCCAGCTCTTCCTCTTCCTTTTTTCTTTGTCCTGTTCCATCATGCTCCTTCTCTTCCTCCTTTTCTTCCTCCTCCTGTCCCTCCCATTCCTCCTGTTCATCTTCTTCCTGTTCCTCCTCTTCCTCCTGTTGCTGTATTTCCTCTGGTTAGACCAGTTCCTGCTCTCTGTTGCAGATGGAGTGAGAGTGCACTTCACTCGTAAGAGAGAAGCAAAAATATACTTTATTGATATAGAAGAGTGAGTTAACAAAGTTCAATGTGACAGTGGTTTAACAAGATTCAATGGCAAGGTACACCTGATTATTTACTGCATAGAGGACAGGGTCAGACAAAACTGTCAGGGAGACCCTCCTGTTGAGTCATGAGGTTCAGAAAGGGCCCCCTTGCTTTCTAAACTCCTTCTCAGCAAGGAGTCTAGGTGAAGCTAGATCCAATCCTAGTCCCAGACTAGGTCAACGGTTTATGTCTAAAGGATTATATATGCGGAATCAATCTTTTATATTGCTTAGCTATGATTTCAAGGTTTAGTGTGCTGTTAGTCACTTGCCGAGGATCTGTTGCGGCAAGGAATCTCACAACCTCGAGGAGTAACCTTGAGAGGCGTCCCTACTCAAGGGGAGATCCTGGCGTGCAGCCCGCTGCCGTGCAGGAGAGCGCAAAGGGGTCTTGGGCTGCTCACTACTTATGGGGGTAAGATGATTGAGTCATAGTCATATTTGCATATCGACCACAGATTTTTAGTTTCTTAGGTGGGCACATTGCACAATAGCCCTTGGCTATTGTGTTGTTATCTGTCTCCCGAATCCACTTTGAGCCGGATGCAGCCGTCATGACCAGATGCATCCATTGCAGCCATCACTGGTAGTTATCACCTAAGCAGGGTTACGGGAGATAAAAGTCAGGGGCGGGAAAAGCACATCATCACACTCTGTTCCCCTGCCTTCCTTCTCCTCCTCTTTTTCCTTCTTTTCTTAATCCTCCTCCTCCTGTTTCTTCCTCATGTTTCTCTTACTGTTCTTCCTTGTCCTCATCATTGTCCTCTTCCTTCTTTTCTTCCTCCTCTTCCTCCTCTTCCTGCTTTTCTTATTTTCTTTTCTCAACATATTCCTCCACCTGCTCCTCCTATTCTTATTCATATTCCTCCTCTTTCTTTTCCTTTTTCTCCTCTTGCTCCTCCTCCTGTTCCTTCTTTTTTTGCTTCTTCCTTCATTTTTTTGCCTCCTCTTCAACCAGTTCCTCCTCTTCCCCATTCTCTTGCTCATCCTTTTCCTTTCTTTTTTCCTCCCTCCTGTTCCACCTCTAGTTCCTTCTCCCTTTTTATCCTTCTGCTGTTCCTTTTCCATTTTCGTACATGTCTTCCTCCTTCTTTCCTCCAGGTCCTCCTCCTGTTCTTCCTGCTCTTGTTCCTGTTCCTTCTTCTCCTCTTCCTGCTGTTCCTCCTGTTTATCCTCCTGCTGTTGCTGTTGCTGTTCGTCCAAGTCCTCCTCCTTCTTTACCTCTTCTTCATCTTGTTCTTCTTTGTCCTGTTCCTCCTCCTCGTCCTCCTGTTCCTTTTCATCCTCCTGCTGTTTCTCCTGTTCTTCCTCCTGCTCCTCTTCATCTTCCTCCTGTTCTGCCATCTTTTTTATTTTCCTTCTCCTGTTCCTCCTGTTCCTCCTCTTTCTCCTTTTTCCTCTTCTTCCTTTTCCTCAAGTTCTTCCAGTTATTCCTCCTGTTCCTCCTGTTCCTCTTGTTTGTGGTCATTCTCTTGCTCCTTTTGTTCCTCCTCCTCTTCCTGTTTCTCCTTCTCCTGTTCCTATATTTTATATTCCTCTTTCTCCTCCTTTTTTAAACTCAGGGGGTTTTTTTCTCCCTTGCTCTCCACCTCCTCTTCCTCTTGTTCCTCATGTTCCTACTCATCCCCCTCTTTCTCCTCTGCTTCTTTTTTCTCTTTCGCTACCTCATCCTGGCTCTTTATGCTCCTATTCCTTGTCCTTCAGTTGTTCCTCCACTTCCTCCTCATTTTCTTGTTCATTTAGCTCAGAATCACTGAATAGTTGAGGTTGGATAGGACCTCTGGAGATCATCTGGTCCAACCTCCATGCTCAACCAGGGTCACCTAAAGCCAGTTTCTCAAGACCATGTCCAGACATCTTTTGAATATCTCTAAGGATGGAGACACCACAACTTCCCTGGGTAACCTGTGCCAGTGCCTAGTCACGCTCACAGTGAAAAAGTGTTTCCTGATGTTCAGAGAGAACCTCCCGTGTTTCTAGTTTGTGCCCATTGCCTCCTGTTCTGTCACTTGGCACCACTGAAAAGAGCCTGGCTCCATCCTCTTTGCACTCTCCTTTCAGGTATTTAAATACATTAATAAGATCCCCCTCTGAACCTTCTCTTCTCCAGGCTAAACAGTCCCAGCTCTCTCAGCCTTTCCTCATATGTGAGGTGCTCCAGTTCATTCATCATCTCTGTGGTCCTTTGTTTGACTGCTTACAGTATGTCCATGCTTCCCTTGTACTGGGGAGCCCAGAACTGGACACAGCATGCCAGGTGTGGCCTCCCCAGTGATGAGTAGAGAGAGGGAAAGGATCACCTCCCTCGACCTGCCAGCAATACTTTGCCTAATGCAGCCCAGGATACCATCCGCCTTTTTTGCAGGAAGGACACATTGCTGGTTCATGGTCAACCTGGTGTCCACCAGGACCCCCAGGGCCTATTCTGCCGAGCTGCTTTCCAGCCAGGTGGCCCCCAGCATATATTGGTGCATGGGGTTGTTCCTCCCTGGGTGCAGGACATGTCACTTGTCCTTGTTGTAACTTCCTGAGGTTCTTGCCAGGCCATTTCTCCAGGCTTACTGAAGTCCAGGTAGACAATATCCACTGCTTTCCCCTCATCTACCACACCAGTCATTTCATCATAGAAATTTATCAAGTTGGTCAAGCATGACCTCCCCTTGGTGAAGCCATGCTGGCTACTCTTGATGATTTTTTTTGTTGTTCATGTGCCTGGAAATGGTTTCCAGGATTAGCTGCTGCATCACCTTCCCAGGGATCGAGGTGGGGCTGACCATCTCATAGTTCCCTGGGTCCTCCTTCTTGCCCTTCTTGAAGACAGGAGTAACATTTGCTTTAGTGCAGGCTTCAGGCACTTCTCCCAGTCGCCATGATAGATCAAAGATTATTGAGAGTGGCCACGCAATGACATCAGAGTTTCCTCAGCGCTTGTGGGTGCATCCCATCAGGGCCTTTGGACTTATGTATGTCCAGTTTGCTTAAGTATTCCCTGACCTGATTCTCTTCCACCAAGGGTCTGTCTTCTTTGCTCCGGCCTTTCCCCGTGGTCACTGGGACCTGGGATTCCCAAAATCTGGTCTTGCTAGTAAAGACTGAGGCAAAGGCAGCATTCAGTACCTCAGCTTTTTCCATGTGCTGTGTAACCAGGTCCCCTATCTCATTGAGCAATGGGCCCACATTTTCCCTAGTCTGCTTTTTGTCTCCTGTGTACTTAAGAAGCTCTTCTTGCTGTCTTTGACATCCCTGGCCAGATTCAATTCCATTTAGGCTTTAGCTTTCCTGACTTCATCCCTGGATGCTCGGACAATGTTTCCATGTTTCTCCAAGGGTACCTGTCCTTGTTTCCACCCTGTGTAAGCATCGCTTTTGTATTACAGTTTGGCCAGGAGGCCCTTGTTCATCCACACAGGCCTCCTGACATTTTTGCCTGACTTCATATTTGACCTCTCAAGCTTGGAGGAGGTGATCCTAGAATATTAACCAGCTTTTGTGGTCCCATCCCCCTTCCCTCTAGGGAGTTATCTCCTAGGACTTTTCCAAGCAGATCTTTGGAGAGGCCAAAGTCTGCTCTCCTGAAATCCAGGGTTGCTTTTCACCTTCCTCCCTGCCCTCAAGATCCTCAACTCCACCATCTCATGGTCCCTGCAGCTATGGCTGCCTTTAACCTTCACATCCCCAACAAGCCCCTCCATGTTGGTGAAGATGAGGTCCAGCAGAGCACCACTCCTTGTTGTCTCCTCTGTTACTTGGAGGAAGAAGTTATCATCAGTGCACTCCAGGAACCTCCAGGATTGCTTATATCTTGCTGTGTTGTCCCTCCAGCAGCTGTTGGGGTGGTTGAAGTGCCCCATGAGCACCAGGGCCTGCAAACTTGAGGCTGCTCCTATCTGTCTGTAGAGGTCATGATCCACTTGTTCTTCCTGGTCAGGTCAGACACTCACTATACCTGTCACTTTTACCTGTCCTCTTCTTTAATCCTCACCCCTAAGCTCTCAGTCAGCTCCTCATCCATCCCTAAGCAGAGCTCCATGCACTCCAGCTGCTCTCTCACATAAAGGGCAACTGCCCCTCCTCGTCTTCCCAGCCTGCCCTTCCTAAAGAGGACAACACTCAGAGAGGCCATCCCACCACTTCTCCATGATCTCAACAAGATTATAGCTCTGCAGCTGCGCACAGATCTCTAACTCCTCGTGTTTATTCCCCATGCTGCGTGCACTAGTGTAGAAGCATTTTAGAGAGGCCTGCTTGCCTGCTAAGTTCTCAAAGAGGGTTTGGGGAATTTCTCCATAATGGTGCCTTGTAGGCACTTCCTTGCTTTACACGCAGGTGCTGGAGGTGACCCCACTTTAGCCCCTTTTGTTGATGTGGTGATCACTTCCCATCACATCACCCCTTGCCCTTTGTTCAGCCATCCTGTCTGTCACTCCCTCCCAGGACTGCTAGTTGCTCTCTCCCTCCCCATCATTCTCAGATTAAAGCCCTCCTTATGGGGTCAGCGATCCTGTTGTTGAAAACATGTTTGCCCCACTTAGTGAGGTGGATCCTCTCTCCCCAGCAGAGGCAGACCTGTGAACAGGGTCCCATGGTCACAGAACCCTAAACCCTGTCACCAACACCGGTTCCGCAGCCAACTACTGTCTTGTCCTATTAGTGCCCTTCTCCTCACACCCTTGCCCCTCACCGGCAGGACTGTGGAGAATGCTACCTGGGCCCCCTTGCCCTTGACTACTGCCCCCAGTAGGCAAGTACTCCTCTTTCTTGTCTTCTTCCTCCTCTTCTTCCTCCTCGTGTTCCTCCTTTTCTGCCTCTTCCTCCTGCTGTTCCTTCTCCTTTCCATCTGCCTCCTCTGTCTTCTCTTCCTCCTCCTGTTCCTGTTCATGTCCTTTGTCTTCCTGTTCCTCCTTGTCCTCCTTCTGTTCCTCCTCCTCCTCCTGTTGTTCCTCCTCCTCCTGTTTTTCCTTCTGGCCTTCATCTTCTTTATCGTCTTGTTCTTCTGTTCTTCCTCCTCTTCCTCCCTTTTCCTCTCCTCCTCCTCTTGTTGCTCCTATTCCTCCTTCATGTTCATGTTTGTCCTCCTTCGCTTCGTCTTCCTTTTCCATCTCCTCCTCATTTTCCTCCTGCTCCTCCTTTTCATCTTCCTGTTCTTCCTGTCATCTTTCTCCTTTTAATTCTCCTCCTCCTCTTCCTCTGCCTTTTCCTCCTGTTTGTCCTCTGTTCCTTTTCCTCTTCCTCTTCTTTTTTCTCCTCCTCATTCTAGGAACCTTTTTTCTGAAGCATCAGCTGTGAGCCAACATCCTTGCATAGCTAGGAAATCCCTGCCTTTCCCCTGCCGAGCCTACAGCTCCAGGCTCACTCTAGGCTTTTGTCCTAACTCTCCAACTACTTGTCCTGAATCTCAAACCCCTTTTTTCTGCTCTTGGCAAATTGCTGAACACATGAATGTGTAGAAGTCTTGGAGCTGTGTAACTTAGCATGAACAGCACTAAAGCACACCACTTTGCACCACTCTAGGCATTGGTATTCTGCATTCAGAGGAAACAAAGCTACTGCTTCTTCTTTCACCAATTTACAGAAATTTGGATATGAAATTAAAAAAAAAAAATCATGGTCCTGTAAACACTTTCAAATGAAGACAACTGTTCATGTGCATGAGCATTATTTGTGTGGGTAAAAGTCTGCTGCCTTGCACCTTTGCCTCCTAACCCCAATTTGTTTGGAGTGAAGAGGGCCAGGAGGGAAAGGTGTCTCATTTTTCATCAGCTCCAGTTTTTCTATTTTTTCTTGCCAGTGTAACAGAAAGAGCATGTAAAGAGTAACTGGCTTGGGCTTGCCTCAGACCTAGGTGGGTCATTTGCCTTGTGCACCCTGCATGCTGTTTTTCCTGTAAGTGGGGGAGATAAGAGGAGGATTGCCACCATGTAGGTTCTGGCTCTTAATAAAGAACGGCCCAGCATAATTTTGCTGGTGTAGAAAGTACTTTAAGCCTTGTGATGAAACTCCCATCACACCCAATGGAGCTTGTCATTGATGCTAAACTATGGCAAGGAAGCTCTGAAACTTCCCACAGGACAAGTCCCAGTACTTCACCTGTCTCAGCCGCAGCAGTCAAATGGGATGAAGATGACCTTGTCTGCTGCTGCTGCTCTCAGTCACAAAGTGTGGAGAATGGTAAGGGCAGGGAGAAATCCAGCAAGACAGGTTGTGGTGTCAGCTGCCAGGTGGCCTAGGGGAGAGCATGGGATCGTCATGGAAGCACACTATAACATCATAAAGGCTTTGGGAGTCTGGGTGATGTAATCTGTGCTATTGCATCACCTGGCTGATCTGGAGCTGGGGGTGTCCACCAGGGATGGTAATGGCACCTGAGGAGAAGAAGATGTAGAATGGAGAGTGGAGATTGCACCTCTAACTTAAAGAATTTTCTTTTCTGGAAGGTTTTCCATAGCTGTGTATATGTTACTTGAATGAGAGCCTTGCTTCCTCCTGTGCCTTCACGCTGTCATGAGACAACCTCCCCCCTCCAACCCTCATAAAACTAAAACACTTGAATCATCCAGAATTTGGAAAATTGTCCATATATTTCTAAGCAAGCAATTTTTTACCTTCTTCTTGAATATTTGGAGACCTTTGAGCAGTTTAGATCTTAGCTCACATGAGCATTTTATTCCTGCTATTGTCTTCTACCCTGGAGGTGGTTAACCTTCCCAGCTATGAAGTTGCCAGCTGAAATACTCCTATGGCCAGAAGTCAAAAGCCATGTCCCATAAGCAGTGGTGAGCTGAAACAAGGAGGTGCTCTGGACAGTGATTTAGGGTGGGAGGCAACACCAGCTTCCTCAAGGTCCTGGTGTTCATGATGGAACAACACTAATTCTTAATTCTTTCCACTTCCTAGCTATCAACAGTAGTTGTCCTGATGATGTAAAGTGATGCATATCAGTATTGATCTGCCTTTCTCTGTGAAAGTACTGTGTTTCCCTGGTTTCCCTGTATGTCCTGCCTTTCAGGTGACCATGTAACAAACCTGTAATGAAGAGTTTCATTTCCAAGGATTTCAGATGGAAATCTGAAAATCTGTCCGGGACACCTCACTCCATGAAGATGGACTGTTGGCTTCTTTGGGATTTTTGATCTTGATCAATGAACCATTTTGGAAATCCCATGCAGCTTCTAGTGCTGAGGACTGAGCTGCCTTCTTCCAGTTCTTCCAGCCTTTCTATTGCAACAGAAAGCTGAAAGAGAGTTTCCAGGGCTTGAGTTTGGAGTAGCCGCTCTCGCATGGGGAAGGATGCCAGCCTGTGCTACATTCTGGAGCTGTGCTCCAGCAAGAGATTTTTCTCCCTGCTGCATTCCGAAGTGTTGGCAAGCCTTCCTTTCTTTTGGTGTGGGCAGCCATGCATGGTCAGACTCTTGCCTGGCTGTCCAGAGCTGCTGTTCTCTGTCTGGGGTTTGTTGTGCTGTAGATCTGTCCTCTCACATCCTGCTGTCTTCTCTGTGCTTGCAAGCCTGACACAAGTGCATGGATTCATGAAAACACAAACCGTCTTAATCAAGTAAACATCACTGAAGTAGTGTAAGCATGTGTGAGCCATGAAAACTTCTGTGAAGGGGGTTTGGGAGGGGGTGTCTGTGCTTGTTTTCCAGGTGTAAAAAGGTGGTTTCTGCATCCAAGAAGTTTAACATACATCGTTCCTTAAACGTGCTGACAGTGTGCTTTAAAAGATTTGAAGATTTGTCTGGCAGGAACATCACCAAAGCATGTATACACCTGCAATGCCCCTTCATCTCCTTGGAAGAGGACATTTCACGAAGCAAAATACTCTTCTGGAAGTTGTTAATGTCTGCAGACAATAACTACTGAGTGCAGACGTTTAAGAAAAATCAATGCAATCGCTATGCCTTCTCTTTCTCTTGTGGTAGGAGGAAAGTTCCGGTGGGAAGATAAGCACATACTATACTCATAAAGAGCTGATTTTGCTGAGAACAGTTTTCTGCCACTTCAATGTTGAAATGGCAAAACCAATTTCTGGTCAACCAAAAAGATCTATTTCTATATCTGTAGCCTCTGTTTGCCAAAGAGGTTTTCTCAGGCTGTTTCCTAAAGTATGTCAGGATAATTTCTGAGCCTTCTTGATCTCTCTTTAGGTTGTGCAATATCCACAATAGTTGGACCTTGGCGCACACATCTCAAGCAGCTGGAGAATCAGTGCTGAATTCCTTGTATGCCGTCCTGGTACATGAAGGTTTCAGGTTTCAGGTGTCAGGCAGGACGCTATTACTGCTTCATAAAGGTAAATGTCAACTTGGCTTTCAGCAGTGTGAAAATCAGTGCTGGCGAAGAGAATCTTTGATGCAAATGTTCCTGGTAAGCCCTGATTTTGGGGAGAATATCTCCAGAGATGTTAACTTTGATGTGTGTTGGTGTGTTCTTCAGTGGTTACATGTCAGTGTTTTTGTTCAGAAACCCTGCAGGGCTTCTGAACAGGCTTCTAAAGGCATCGTTGCCTTTCTTTGCAGGCCAGCGATGGATGTTGGTACAAGATGAATGATGCCTCTGTAGTTCTTTTTGACATAAAAACCATTCTCCATCAGCAAGCATATTTACTCTTCTATGCCAGGTAATAACAAGGATTAAATGGTGTTCAGAATACACTCCTCCTTCCCACTCCATTCCTTTTATTGCTCTTCTTGTTGATCTCCTCTGTGGTGTTTTGCTTTCTGTCCTAGGAGAAAATGACTGTTTGCCTAATTGAATTCTGTCTGTTCTGCAATTTGCCAGGTCCTTTCTTATATCTCCTGGCTTGGAGAAGATGAAGACAACAGAGAACAGATCAGAAGAGTTATGCTGCTTTACCTGCACTGGTGTCACTCCTCCTAGCATGGTGACTCTGCGTAATTGTGCTCTCAGGGTGTTTTCAAACCTTTTTCAGTGCTCACCACCAGAGAGCTGCGGGTCCTGGAGGAAGGGTAGCACTCCCCTTCTTTGTGCACCCCAGGATCTTGTCACATGGTCTAAACTCCTGCACAAACAGAAGTGGCCGATGGCAGGCTTCTTCAAGGAGGCTGGTATGAGGCAGAGGAAGATCCTGAGAGCAGACTTCATTCATCAAGGAGGTATGTAGGGAGCAGAATGGGACTGAACTGCTTCCACTGCCATATGTCCTTGTGTGCAAACCCAGGGTGGTTTCAGTGGAAGAAATGTTCAGCAAGGGGCACTTTATCTTGTCTTACCCTCAGAGGACAGCTGCAGGACAGCCTGTGAAAATCTGAAGGGGAAAGGGAGGGGAAAGGTGCGAGAAGTGGGATGTCATCTAGAGTGAGTCCTGGGAGTGAGTGGTACCCGTTGCCTCATGGTTTCCAAAGAGAGTTGCTGCTCAGTACTGTGGCTGCCTGGATCCTGCTGCAGACACTGAACTGGCATCATGTTTCCCAGCGTCAATACTCGACCTTTTCCCCACCAGTCTCATTCCCATTGCGCTGCCTGGCAGCACTGCTCACCCTGAGCCTCACTTCCCACAGTGTACAGCGGTACAAAGCTGTGAGGAGCATGCTCAAGTCTACAAGGGTTCGGCAGGGCAGGTGTTAACTGATACTCTAGTCCAAGCCAAAATAAGCCTTCTGGAAACCCAGGGGGCTTGGAAGGTTGGCATGTTAACAGCCAAGAGGTCTGCAGAAGGCAGTGAAAGCCCAGTAAAGCCCAGTACAGTTGTTAATGCTTGATGAACCCAAGTAAACCTCACCAGGTTTTCTTTGTGCCATGCTTCCCTGCAGAAGCATCGGGAACAAGAGCGAAACTCATCCTGCCTACCTCTGGGGCAAGGCGTGATGTTTTTGTGATCACACTGCCATTTTCTGTATTGGTTGCCAGACCAAAGTTCCCATAAGAGATGAGGATCGGGAGGACCTGGTCATCTTGTTGACTTCCTCGGAATGGGAGGAATTTTAAAAGCAGTGGAGATCTGACTGAAGGTCAAAACTAGTGGCTGGAGATGAGGAAAGGACAATGCAGAGAGAACAGAACATGTGAGAGGAGAACAGTGTGCTGGGAGAGCATCTCTGTATCCTCATTGACGGGAGATGCCAGAGTGGATCCAGAATGTGGTTCCCTGAGACCATATAGCAGCCTATAGCAGAGTGGCCAGGAGGAGAGTGCTGGGGAAGAGCTTGAGACGCCAGGGGATGTGCAATGCTGCAGTCAGCCCAGTGGCAGGAGAGAGGTAATTCAGCCCTTCAGGTTGGGCTCAAAATGTGAAGCCTGAGGTGTAACATCCTGTACTGTATGCCTATTGGGATAAAGAATGTCAACATTTTCATGCAGGCTCAGTGTGATAAGACACATCCTTGCATGTGTCCAAACGTGGATCTGATAGATGAGCACACAGAGCGAGGCTAGAGACAAATTCCCTTGCCATGAGTGCCCTCAGTCTTTAAGTAGCAAGGATTTCAAATGACATGGGATTTATGAGCTAAAGCCTATGCTTTGAGTTACACTTGCAAACGAACTGGCAGCCAGTGCATTTTAAGACTATGCTTTCCTCTCTGCAAAGGGCCGTGCAAGGCAAATGAATGCTGACATAGCACATCCCAAAACATTTAACTATAGCTGTATTAATTGCATTCCTGTACTGTGGAGGGACACAGTACGGGAAGGCAATCCTATAAATTGTGCCCCACAATTTAAAAAGGATGTGAGGGTACTTGAATGTGTCCAGAGGAAGGCAACCAAGCTGGTGACGGGGCCGGAAGGCATGTCCTCTGAGGAGCAGCTGAGGGCTCTGGGTTTGTCTTGTTTGGAGAAAAGGAGGCTGAGGGGCGACCTCATTGCTCTCTGCAGCTTCCTGAGGAGGCGACGTGGAGAGGGAGGTGCTGATCTCTTCTCCCTGGGATCCAGGGACAGGACGCCTGGGAACGGTTCAAAGCCGCATTAGGGGAGGTTCAGACTTGCGTTAAGGAGCATTTCTTTACCAAGAGCGTGTTCAAACACTGAAACAAGCTTCCTCGAGAGGTGGTTGATGCCCCAAGCCTGCCAGTGTTTAAGAGGCGTTTGGACACTTAATAACAAGCTTTAACTTTTGGTCAGCCCTGAAGTGGTCAGGCAGTTGGACTAGATGATCGTTGTAGGTCCCTTCCAACTGAAATATTCTATTCTGTTCTCTCCAACAAGAACATGGCCAAGGATGCTTCCTGAAACACATCCAGAAGAACAGGATGGGCGTTGTCAGCATCAAACTGCTGATATCCTTCAAGAAGGTAGGCAGCCCGTGGCACTGGCCAGGTGGGGTGGGAAGTGTGGAGGATGTCCAGGTGTCTGCATGTGCTCTGGCTGTCTCTGGTGGGGTGTACAGGGAGGTCCAGGCTCCGCTCAGGCTGTCTGTGTCCTGCCAAAGCGCTGGTGGTGCAGAGTCAGGCTCTGCTCTCTGCCTTCAATGTGCTGCAGCAGTTCTCCAGCCAGAGAGGGTGGCTGGGGAAGCAGTGAACAGTCCTCAAACCAATCCCAGGGCTGGATTCACCTCTTCTGCCCGTGGTCCCCTTGGGCTGCTTTGGGAGAGATCATCTCTTAACCAAAAAACTGCAGGGATGCACTGGTCATGTGATGTATGGGGAAGCTGTGGCTTGTTCCCATGGTCCAGGGGGCACTGGGGACCTTCTCCTGCAGTCCTCAAAGATGCTCATGTGAAGGGAGGACATTGCCTTGCCGTGTCTCGCTGGTGATAAGCCATGGACAGCACGCCAATGTTTGAGGGACGGTGTGCTAGCGAGGTCCTTCAGTGTGCTCCACAATGTGCTGAGTGCACTGGAGCACATTTGAAATGTCTCTATACTAATGCATGCAGTGTGAGGAATAAAGAAGAGGAGTGAGAAGCTTTGGCCCAGTCCCAGAGCTACGACATCATTAGCATAAGCAAAACGTGGTGGGATGAGTCCTGTGACTGGTGTGCTGTGATGGACAGTTACAGGCTGTTCAGGGGAGATAGGCAGGGCAGGCGAGGCAGGGGGGTGGTGCTGTATGTAAGAGAGGGGGTTGGATTTATGGTGCTTGCAGTTGGCAACGACACAGTTGAGAGCCTCTGGGTAAGGATGAAGGGGAAAGCAAATAAAGCGGATGTTTTTGTGGGAGTCTACTATCAACCACCCAGCCAAGACAACAACACTGATGAATTATTCTATAAGAAATTAAGGGATATCTCTAGATCAGCTGCCCTTGTCCTTATGGGTGATTTTCACTTCCCGGATGTCAGCTGGGAACATCATACAGCGGACACAAACATGTCCAGGAAATTCCTGAAGCACACTGAAGGTAACTTCTTGGTGCAGGTACTAAGGGAGCTGACTAGGAAAGGTGCCGTCCTAGAGTTGTTGTTTGTAAACAGAGAGGGACTCGTGGGCAAAGGTGATTGGTGGCTGTCTTGGTCACAGTGACCACAAAGTAGTTGAGTTTCAAATTGTTGGTGATAGGACAAAAACTGCCAGCAAAACTTTGGCCCTGGATATGGGGAGAGCAGACTTTGGGCTGCTGAGGAAGCTAGTTAGTAAGGTCCCCTGGGAATCTGCCTTTGAAGGTATTGGGGTCCATGAATGCTGGTGTCTTTTTAAGAGCCATCTCTTAAGAGCACAGGAGCAGGCAATTCCAAAGTGTGGGAAGTCAAGCAAGTGGGGCAAAAGGCTGGCTTGGCTGAGCAGGGATCTTCTTCTATAACTTAGGCGGAAAAGGAAAGTGTACAGACATTGGAAGCAAGGACAGGCAACACGGGGGGACTACAGACATGCTGTTCACCACTATAGGGAGAAAATTCATGCGGCGAAAGCTCGATTAGAGTTCAAGCTGTCCAGAACTGTGGAGGACAACAAAAGTGCTTTTTAAAATATGTTAACAGCAGAAGGAGGATCAGAGATAAGATTGGTCTATTACTTGATGAGGTCGGTCACCTCACAAACAGGGATCTAGACAAAGCGGAGACATTTAATACCTTCTTCTCCTTGTTCTTTAACACCAATGATGGGCCTTGAGACCCCCGGAGCCCTGTGTTGGAAGACTGTGACTGGGGGGATGATAAACTCCCAGCCGACTCTGAACGTGTTTGAGACTTGCTGCTCCAGCTGGATGCACATAAGTCTATGGGGCCTGATGGGATTCATCCCAGGGTACTGAAAGAGCTGGCTGATGTTATTGCAGGACCTCTCTCCATTATTTTTCAACCATCTTGGGTGTCTGGAGATGTCCCAGTGGACTAGCAAATTGTCCCAAATTTCAAGAAGAGTGAGAAAGAAGACCCTCATAATTACAGGCCTGTCAGTCCCATTTCAGTGCCTGGTAAAATTATGGAGAAGGTTATTCTGGGAGTTACTGAAAAACACTTGAGAGACAATGCAGTCATTGATCATAGCCTGCACGGGTTCTTGAAGGGAAAGTCCTGCTTAGCCAACTTAATTTCCTTTTATGACAACGTCACCCATCTAGTTGACCACAAGAAGCTGGTAGATGTGGTGGTTTTGGATTTTAGCAAAGCTTTTGATACTGTCTGTCACAGTACCCTTCTGGACAAAATGTCCAGCATACAGCTGGACAAGTCCATAATACGATGGGTGAGCAATTGGCTGATGGGTTGGGCTCAAAGAGTTATAGTCTTTGAGTCTTTAACGGGGTCACATCAGGCTGGTCACATCACACCAGTGACCAGAGGGGTTCCCCAGGGCTCAATTTTAGGGCCAATGCTCTTTAATGTTTTTATAAATGATCTGGACAAAGAGGTCGAATCTACATTAAGTTTGCCAATGCTACTAAATTAGGAGGAGCTGTGGACACCCTCAAGGATAGAGAAGCCTTACAGAGAGATCTGGGTGGACTAGATAGCTGGGCAATTGCCAACTGTATGAAACCAGTATGAGGTCCAGGCTCCGCTCAGGCTGTCTGTGTCTTGGCAAAGTGCTAGTGGTGTAGAGCCAGGCTCTGCTCTCTGCCTTCGATGTGCTGCAGCAGTTCTCCAGCCAGAGAGGGTGGCTGGGGAAGCGTTGAACAGTCCTCAGACCACCCCCAGGGATTCACCTCTTCTGCCCATGGTCCCCTTGGGCTGCTTTGGGAGAGATCATCCCTTAACCAAAAATTTCCGGTGCTGGGGAACTGCCCCGATGGGGACCTCACCCTGCTCCTTCTGCAAGCCAGACCTGGAAAGGTGACATCACTGCCTGAAGGTGCCATTGGCTACATTGGCCCCACGTTGTGGAGCTTGGATGGGAAATGGTCAATAAAGAGAGATGAAGTTTCCAGGCAGTTTCTGGCCAGTGCAATGATTTTATTTGCAATTTTATTTGCAATTTTATTTTCCTCTGTCCTGGTCATGCAGCTGCCCAAGGTGCATCCAGACAAGGGGAGCGGGGTCCCTGCCTGGCTTGCAGCTCCCTCCCTCACCATTATCAGTATCAGCTGTGTCAGCTGAATGTTGACAAGTCCATGGGGCCTGATGGAATTCACCCCAGAGTACTGAAGGAGCTAGTGGATGTTATAGCAGGACCCCTCTCGATCATCTACCAAAGGTCTTGGGAGTCTGAGGAGGTCCCTGCTGACTGGAACCTAGCCAACGTTATTCCAATTTATGTTGGAATAACGTAATTGGAAAAAAAAAGGAAGGACATGAGGGAAGGCCCAGGAAACTACAGACCTGTGAGTCTAACCTCAGCATCTGGAAAAATTACAGAGAAGATCATACAGGGTGCTATTGAAAGGCATTTAAAGAACAATGCAATCATCAGGCACAGTCAACATGGGTTCACAAAAAGAAAGTCCTGTTTAACTAATTTGATATCCTTCTATGGTAAGGTCACCCACCTCATGGATGAAAGGAAGGCAGTAGATGTAGTTCTTCTGGATTTTAGTAAGGCTTTTGATCCTGTCCCTCACAGCATCCTTCTGGACCTTTTGTCCAACTCTCACATGAGCAGGTTGATGGGGCGCTGCGTGAAGAACTGGATGGATGGCAGGGCTCAAAGCGTTGTAGTGAATGGGGCTATATCTAGCTGGTGACTGGTCACCAGCGGTGTTCGTCAGGGCTCAATCCTAGGGCCAGTCCTGTTCAATATATTTATCAGTGATCTGGATGCAGGAGTTGAATGCACCATTAGCAAGCTTGCTGACGATACCAAACTGGGAGGTGCTGTTGACTCTCTTGAGGGGCAAGAGGCCTTGCAGAGGGATCTAGATAGATTGGAGCATTGGGCAATCATCAGTGGCATGAAATTGAACCAGTCCAAGTGCCGGATTCTGCACCTGGGAGGGAGTAACGCCAGGCACAAGTCTAAACTGGGAGAGGAGTGGCTGGAGAGCAGCCCTGCAGAAAGGGATCTGGGGGTGCTGGTTGGCAGCAGGCTCAATAGGAGTCAGCAGTGTGCCCTGGCAGCCGAGAGGGCAAACCGCATCCCGGGGTGCCTCAAACACAGTAGAACCAGCCGGCCAAGAGAGGCAATCATCCTGCTGCATTTAGCGTTGGTGCAGCCTCACTTTGAGTACTGAGTGCAGTGCTGGGCCCCACCATTTGAGAAGGATGTGAAGGTCCTCAAATGCGTCCAGAGGAGGGCAACAAAGCTGGTGACGGGGCCGGAAGGCATGTCCTCTGAGGAGCAGCTGAGGGCTCTGGGTTTGTCTCGTTTGGAGAAAAGGAGGCTGAGGGGCGACCTCATTGCTCTCTGCAGCTTCCTGAGGAGGGGACGTGGAGAGGGAGGTGCTGTTCTTTTTTCCCTGGGATCCAGGGACAGGACACCTGGGAACGGTTCAAAGCTGCGTCAGAGGAGGTTCAGACTTGACATTAGGAAGCATTTCTTTACTGAGAGGGTGGTCAGACCCTGGAAGAGCGCTTCCTGGAGAGGTGGTCCATGCCCCAAGCATGTCAGTGTTTGAGGCGTTTGGACAATGCCCTTAATAATAAGCTTTAACTTTTGGTCAGCTCTGAAGTACTTGGGGAATTTGATTAGATGATCATTGTAGGCCCTTCCAAGTGATATTGTACTCTATTCAGGTCCCTGGGCTCTCTGGAGGATAGCAGTGTCCCACCTGGGCCATGGCAAAGCCCGGTGAAAGCCCTGGCGCTCTCTGGAGGAAGAGCGTTGTGGTGGGTATGAAAGGCAAAATATAGCACGTGGCCACCAATTCATAAAGAACTGAGAGGCATGATGAGGACTCAGCAGCCAGTGTTGCCTGTACTTGGTGTCATCGATGCAAGTGACCCTGGCCGAACCACTTGCACACATCCATCACAGTACTTGTATGTGAGTATCAGAGAACCAGGGAATGAAATTCAAGACAGAATGAGTGTGAATGAAATCAGTTTTGTTTAAAATAAAATCACCTATTCAGTATATCACCCTGAGGTTTGCTGCACAGGCTGTGCAAGGGGAGGGGGGAATACTCTGACACTCTGCTGGGTTTTCTCAGGACACTTCCCTCTCTTCATCGTGTGGAGAGCAGGGGAATGGAGAAGCAGGGACCTCAGCAAGGGACTCTTAAGTGCCCAGTGACATGAGTCCTGGGGTCCTGACACTCACCGTGAAAACGGTGCTGCAGGCTGAGGTCACAGCAGGAGTGGGCAGAGCCAAGCAGTACAGAAAGGGCGTTGGATTGCTTGCTGAAGTTGCAGCGTCTAATATTAGCCACAGGTCGCATACTTTAGAAGCCCTTTCAAGAAGGACAGAGATCCCAGGACAGCTTTCCTGTCTGTAATCCCCTGGAGCAGCACCCTCAGTAGCAGTCCTTTGAGGTCTGTAACACAAATCCTGCCAGGCTGCCAGGGGAGATAAAATGGCCCTTGGCTACTGTGGCCTGTATGTAAAATGTGCCTCCCCACAAAGCCTGGGATTGGGGGAAGGGAGTTGCATAGCATCCGAGCGTGCTCATGGTGTCTGCATCTCTCTTTTTTCTGTTACACTCACAAAGCCATAACTTCAGCTCAAGCTACTGAACTTTGGCACCAGGCAATAAGCCACCTTCTCCGGATACCTGAGGTTGTAAGGATACCCAAGGACAACCAAGTCGGGCTGATACATGGCAAGAAAAATGTGCAAGTGAGGCAGTGCAGTGGGCTCTGGCAGCAGAAGTGGGTTAAGTGGACTGCAATAAGCACCGGGACGTGCCGCCTCTGCACGGTGCATCTGAGGCCCTTCTGTCATTAGAGTTGAGAAACGAAATGGCACAGTAAGGGCAGACACCTATGTCAGAGGATTGGAGGGGGGATGGCAGTGGGAAAGAGACGAAGTGGACCTGTGTCAATGGGCCATCATCTGTCACGGGCAGGATTTAGGGCAGAGTCCAGGTAGTAGATAGCTGCTGAGAGACAGCTAAGGAGGAGGGATCCAATGTCCCCAAATAAAAAATTCTGTATCAGGCTTGAAACAAGTGAAGAAACTGAACGGCACCAAGAGTTGAGGATGACCTAAGTGGGAAAAAGGAAAGCAGATTAACAAAAGTATCCATACAATGGTGGTAACAGGGAGCCGCACATTATCTTCCTAGGGAGTAGTGTGATCAATAGTATTGGAATCTCTTAGGATGGTGTTGACCCTCAAAAGGGAGCTGTTATTCCAGGAAATTCATAGAAGACACTGCTTTTACAGGAATAGCCATTGGTGGATGGAGAAAGAAAGGGACCTAGAAGGTTTGCAAATGTATATAATCTCTTCCTAATCAAGACATTCTTTAAATCCCACTAGCTATTCTGCAGTTCAGGGTAACTAAGATGGCAGAGAGCTGCTCAAAGCACTCTGAGTGCATTATGTCTAGGAGGGTCTATGAAAGAGTTTTTCTTGGTGTGTTCATGTTGCTTATTATACTTTGTGAGAATATAACAATAAGTCAAGGATCTAGGTATAAGTTGCTGAATCAAAGGTTTTTCCATATAACCACAACACATGCTACATATAAGCCAGTGCTTCCAGTGTAAGACAGCATGGTGAACATCCCATAGCTGGTGAAACCAACTGCACTGTCAGAGCAGCCTGTGTGTTGTCATTTGTAAAGGTGCTGTAAGTAAAACTAAGCTCTTGCTGTTGTAATGTGCAGACTCTGATGGCCTTCAGAGAAACGGGATCTGAGACATTTACATGTGCAGTGCATTTTATTATTGCATTATATTTTGTTGCACTGCAAACAGAGCTGGACTCCTTCTGGTATGCCTTAATCATGTAAATGCCCATTACCCTCTTGACCCCAGACAATGCTGAAACTGTGCCGAGTCAGGTGCAGCGAGCAGGCAGATATGGAGGCACCCAAGTGAAGCTAGAATTCATAGTCGCTAAAGAAGGGGTTGCCAGCAGGCTTAGAACAGAACTACCTGCTTTCTGTGAAGACACGTGAGGATTTGTTTTGAATGACCTAGCTTAGCTGATGACATAAAGACTTTAAGACTCCTTAGCCTATTAGGGTTAGGAGTGTTTGCATGAGTAATGTCACCAATTTAGAACAAGAGCATTTCTAGAAGAAAGGGAGGTTTGGTGCAGTTCATAATGGTTGGGCCTGCTCTTGAGAAGCATAGTGTCTATCCACTGTCACCCTCATTGCCTGACCATAACCACATGCCTAACCACAATCTACAGGAAAGGAGATTTCTGAGTTTGTCTGCTACTGATGACTCCTCCCAAATTCCCAGCTTACTCTGCTTTGACAAAGAGACATGAAGTGATAATCAGAAAGGCATGTTGGAAAGGACAGTCATGTTAGCAACAGCATCTTCTCAGATTTCACATGTAAATAATTGCATGCTCTTCCCTGAACTATCTATGCAGTTCCAGTTAGACACTGTCTCACAGCATCCTCTCTTAAGATCTGAGGAATTGCAGTATCTACTGAAGACAGCCTCCCCCTTTCTTCATAAACAGGATATATTTCAGGAGTAGAGGAACCAATCCCATGGATATCCTGTGTCCTGGTCTTGAATTATAATGGCTCTGGGATCCTTAGGACTGAGAGGTCCATGAAGAAGATGGGAGGATGAGGTGTTATGAGAGAGTCATGACTCAGACTGACTTGAACGTAAATGTAAGAATTCAACTATTTTCCACTCTATAACCGAGGTGAGATTTGCTGGTGGGAAGATGGGCTAGTAAGGCTGCAGTCCCCAGCAGCTCTGTCCCACACCGTGTGCCACATCACGCAGGAGCGCTCACCTCGCACCACCGACCCTGGCGCACGGCCGGCTGTACGCTTATCGGCATTCGGTTGTGCCGGGAGTTTGAGTCCCCCGAGTCAGGCTGGGTGTGCAGGGACCCTGGTTTTCCACGCGAGGGTGCTGTCCACATTGGCAAAGGCCACACTTCAGGTTTTCCATCATAACCCAGCACCGCCCCAGAGAGAGCAGAGCCCAACTGAGCATCAGGCCCGGTCAGAGCCCTACTTGGACTTGTTGAACAGGATTTCCGAGGGTGGCTCTTTCATAGACTACAGGACTTGTTTGGGACAGGACAGGACAAACAAGACCAGACATCCGAACACAGTACCATCCTACTCATAGTGGGCAGCTGGTGGATAAATGATTACATTTAAAAATCCCTGGTTTTCTTACTCATAAATATATTGTAATATAAATACTAATGCATCAGGGGTTCAGCAGCCTATGTTCTAAAATGATAAGTGATTTTTAAGTACCTCAAATCCTAATTATTTCATGAAACAACTTGAAGAAGCCTGATATTTAGAGACTGTGTGTCCATCTTTGTGTTTCAGACCCCTTTGGACATCTCGAGGTACATCTCCCAAAAAGACTGGTAACTCTTACGGCTTCAAGGGAGCACTCTCTACAGTGGGAATGCGGGGCTGTATTCAGCACTCATAGTCATAGTTCAAAATTCACCATGATTTATACAACTGACAGGCATGCACGGGTCATATCCCCGTACACCAGGTTAGGGCTTTGTGTTTGGAGTTGCTTTGCTGTGTGGAGCCTTGCAGGTTTGTGCTGTGCTTTGACGATGCTGCAGGTCTGTGTGCTGGTGTCCCTCTGGTGATTACACAGAGGCTGCTCCTCCCGGGCGGCAGGACTCATACTACACTTGTGTAACTGAGAGAGTCACAGCTAACCCAAGGGAAAAAAAAGACAAATAACACCCTGAACACAGCCCCTTCCTTTGCTCCAGATGTTTTTGTTTCACCCTCCGCACACACTGAAATGAGCAGATCTTTGCTCGTGGAAGGCCCAATCCCAATCCTTTGGAAGTCAATGGGAGTTTTTCATTGACATCAGTGGGTTTTGGATAAGACCCAGAAAAGCTGGCTTTATAAATACAGACACTGCAGGTCAAGCACTGTTTTCAGTTGGTTTCAGTGATGCCACACGACAAGCTGCAGGACCACCACCTGCATGTAGGAGCACTGGGATCCCCCCAAGGGGCTATGATACAGCCAGAGATTCCTGACATGGTTGTAACTCCAGAGCCATACTACGTTGTGCAAATATATTGACTGATACATTTGCCCAGATATTAATCTGTTCGTGGCAACCTGGCTGCTGGAGCAGAAACTGTTTTCAAGCCATCGGTCTGCTACGAGCTTGATTGTGTATTGCTTGATTAGAAGGGAGCAGGTGGACTAAAATGTGTAAGCGAGAAAACTATAACAAGTCACTGTATTTGTTTTAAAATTGTTCACATTTCTATCTGCACAGGTATTTATAGCCATGCTCATCATAACTGTCCTGACTACAGCTTTAGAAAAGTCTGGAAATAAAGAGCTGATGGACAGCATTTTAGTAAGATGAGAGAACAGTCTTAAGTGCTCCAAGAATGCATTATAGCACGCTGGCAAACAATAATAGTACAGATGATCTGTGCTCCCAAGACTTGAAAGCAAGAATGATGGCATGGACTTTTTTTTGGCCTACGTAACACAGGAGGACAGAATAGATCATCTTAAGGATTTTTTTTCTGGCCTTAAAATCTACACAGCTGTACTGTACACAGTGATTCCAAAGCTGTGGTCCACAGTATTAGCTCTTTCTCCTTGTTTTGACTGAAATAATATGTAGTACTTTAACCACTGTTTTTCCATGTAAAGAGCAGCTGCAATTTGCTGAAGGACCTTATTTTTTGTCCTTTTTTTCTTCACTTGTGAAGAAAACACTGGGTTAAACTAAACATATTCATTGTTGGCAAAAGATGAAATGTGGAACTGCAGAAATGGGTTCCAGCATCATCCACTCAAGTGTTTATAGGCTGCTCTGTGTCCTGCTTGACGCCTGGTGTTTGGATTTTAGAACAGAACTGTGTGTGCATGCATTCATACATGTATCTAAAATGTATTTTTACACAAATGATAGAGCAGGTGCTCAGGCATTAAATTAGCAGATTTGTTGTAAAAAGCTTTAGGAAAGTAATGGAGGTAAAAGAGGTCACAGGCAAAAGAAAAGGGGGGAAGCATGCACAACTAGAAAAGGAGCAGAAGCGGCTTCAGCAGGGCAGTGGCAGGATGGCTGAGGGCTGTCTCTTCCATCAGCCTGCAACAGGAGCAAGGGTCTCATGCAGAAGATTCACCTTCTTTATCTTTTTATTTGCACTCCTGAAAGGTGCATATAAAATAACTGTTAGGCTAGTTCATTAGCATTTTATTCTCACTTTGGCAGCTACAACTGGCACCGTGCAAATGGCAGTATTATTACCTTGCAGCAACATAGGTCAGAAAATCAGTTCTTTGGTGACGTTCTGCTGGGACTCCATCTGTATTACAGCTCCTATGTCATTTAGGTCACCTCATACATGTCTTAGCAGGGCTGTCCCTTCCACCCTTCCACCCCATTCGTACCCTCGGGGGGAAGGCGAACAGGCCAAGTTTTCCTTTCGTGCCGAAACACCCCCGGGCCTCCCTGGGTGCTCCACGGCTCCTGGCAAGGCTCCGACACGGTGAGGCACTGCAGGGTGACCAGCACCTGCCCGTCCTCCCAGCCCCCCTCCGTGCCGCGTCCCCAGCAGGCCCGGGTGCCCCTGCTGAGGGCCCGCTGGCTTTGGGTGCCCATCAAAGCCCTCCCGCCTGAGGGAGACCCGGCCCCGGGGGGCCGCAGGGCCCTCAGCTCAGGCCTCTCCGCCCGCGCCGAGAGCTCCCCGCGGCGGCCGCCCTGAGGCCGGGGGGCCCGGGCGGGAAGGCGGCGGGCAGGGCCGAGCGAGGAGAGGCCCGGCCCGGCCCGGCCGGCGCCGGCGGGGAGCAGAGCAGCGCCCGGGCCGGCTCCGCCCCGCCCCGCGGCCGCCGCCTCCTCCTCGCTCCGCCTGGGGCGCGCAGAGGCCGGCCGCAGCGCGGGTCTCCGCGGAGAGCGGGTGGGCGCCGGCCCGGCGGGGGAGGCTGGAAGGGAGCGGGCAGTGGGCGGCGGGTGAGGTAACGGCGGGCGGCCTGGGGCTGGCGGTGGCGGGAGGGCAGGGGCGGAGTCCGGGGGCGCTGGCGGGGCGGGGGCTGCCTGAAAGGGTGACGGGGGAGCAGGCGGCGGCCGGGAGGTGACGGGGAGGCGGCCGTGGCCGAGGAGGGAGGGGGCGGCGGGGCCGGGGGCTCGTGGCGCCCGGGCTGTGAGCGCTGCCGAGGGGCAGG
This sequence comes from Mycteria americana, assembly GCF_035582795.1. NCBI lineage: Eukaryota > Metazoa > Chordata > Aves > Ciconiiformes > Ciconiidae > Mycteria > Mycteria americana. Next base: position 260,347 of record NC_134388.1, read on the forward strand.
GGCTCCCGCTCGGTCTGCAGAAACGAGGGCGGGAAGGGGGGGTTCGGGGAGCGGCTGCTCATGCCGGTGCCGGCCCGGCGGAGAGGTGGTGTGAGGGCAGAGCTGCGAGGACCTGGCTCCCCGCTGCCGAGGGGCAGCCGGCGGGGTGGGGAAGGGGCCGGGTGGGCTCTTGTTGGCTGCGACGACCTGGAGGAGAAGAAAACTGCTTCGCGCCGCTCTCTCGGAGGAGCTTCGCGCGGCTGGTACGGCGCAGGCAGATGGCATGGAATCAGTGGAGAAAGACAGGGTTCTCTTGAGGTGTCTTTGCGGCGAGGAAGGTCAGAGCAGGGATCGGAGTGGTGCTTTTTGCGAAGCCATTCTGTTCTCTGGTAGGTAGCTCTTCGCAGAGTCTTCAGTACTTCGCTCTGAAGCCTTTGCATGAAAAACGATGAAATGGAGGGAAGATTTCCTTGCTGGCAATGAAAACTGTTCCTGGAGACAAGGATGGCAAAGCTGGCCACGAGGCTGAAAGAATATGTTTGTGATTGTGTTTCTTTTTAAAAAGATTTGTGTAAAGGTCAAAATTCAAGTAGTAGAAGGACAAAAAAAATTCATGCTAGCTTAAAGCTGCCAAAAAAACCAAACCAAATGCTTGATGGTGAATTCCACTTCTGGAATGGTTTCAAGCCAGATCAGATGGTAGGTTTTAGGAAGCACTGGCAGTTAAGTAAGACTTGAAGTCAGGTATCAGAGCATGAGGTGAGTGTTTCCGGAATAGCTAATGATGCTTAATGTGAGGTCGGACATGTGAACTTTAGCTAGCCAGATTTGAAACTGCTTGCTTATTTATCTGCATCATGTATCAGCATCTAAAGGCAATTCCTTGTTTTGCAAGTGTAATGTGAAGTTTAATGACATAAATTTTGCAGAAGTCAGGTGGAAAGTGTGTTTGAGAGGAGAAATGTGGTGATTGTGCTCCAGAGGAGCCAGTCTCTCCTTTGGCCAACAGGGACAACTGGTTGTGAGATGTGAGACTCTGCTGGTGACTGATGCATCCACAAGCTCAGGTTTATCGAGATAGTCAGGAGACTTACAGAGACTTGAAAATGCAGGGGAGCTTTTTCCCTACTTCTGTTAAAAAAAAAAAAAAAAAGGAAAGAGCTTTTATGTTGTTAACCTAAGGTTGTATGTTGGAAGATAACGGACTTTGTGAGATGCTTGTCTTCAGAGGAGCAAAGAAGCTGGCAAAATTGAAAAGTGCATCTGATGTTAAGCCAAAAGTGCTTTTTACCTAGATTCAATGTTGCTGAGTGAGGAATACCTGTTCTGGATTATTAGCTATTACAAACTGGTGAAATTCATATAAAATATTAATTTTCTTAAGCTAGTTCCCATCTCATGTTAGACTTATATTAAGGAGATAAAGCAGAGAGTAGAGATTTCTCAGCTTGATAGCTGCTTCCAGGCAGGAAGAAGAACAAATACCTGCAATGAAGAATGATTATTACATTGTCCTTCTGTTATAGTCCACCTAAATCCACAGAAACTGGATTTATTTTTGCAGTCTGTCACGCAGGTAATTCAGAGAGACTTGGCTTCTCTGTTCACACATGGCAAAGATTAGATTCCTGCTGCCAACTCTACAGGCTATGCTTGAGGAGCTAATTCTGTATTTCAGCTCTAATCAAAATAAAAATGTCTCTTCTGACTTGGTGCCCTTTTCCCATGTTCTTAGACAGTGTCTGGGGAGACCCTGCTCTACCAAGAAAGAGGGACAAATGGTGGTGCTTGAGGATGTCTAAACTATCTGCTCCTACATCCCAACTCTACCTGGGGACACCAACCTGTCTGAACTCTGAAGCCATGAGGTTGTGTACTCATGCAGATATCATCACAGACTTAAAAGTTCAGTTTCCTAGTATGCATTTTTTTGGCAGAAATAGAGCTAAAGAAGGCCTCTTTTTAAAACTTATCCACTTGATGGAGTTCCTTTTCTTCTCTTCATGAGGTCACCAGCTTGATGGAAGGCATTTTTATTGTGGTTTTTGAAGGCTACTTATGGTTTTCTGACATCCTTTTGAGTGCAGAACTTAAATGGTATCTGGTCTGAAGGAGAGCATGAGCTCTAAGGAGTCAATATCACAACAACAGCCAATTTTTATAGACCTAGCAGTGTCCAGTAAACACAAACCCAATTCTATCAGTCATTACTGCAATTGAGAATTTTTCAGAAAGGCAGCTGAAGATCTTTGATTCATGAGCCCAAGAGGATCTTTGATTCATGAGCCCAAGAGGGCTTAAGAAGTAAAAAGGTGTCAGGAAAGTCTGATTGCTTTCTGTCCTTTGAGATACATATCGAGAAAATTAATACTGTTTTTCTAAATTTTTATTCTGTATTATAACACCAGCTTCTATAATATTCTAAACTCTTCCCTGCAGAGCTTTTGGGGGAAAAATTGCTTTCGAGTTCATAGATTTAGACAAATTTTTCTTTTCTGAAACGTTTACGGCAGAGAACAATACTTCACAGGCCAGGAAAGGAACTGAAAGCCTCTGTAGATCATTCATTTTTGCATTCTCTGATTCTAGGAAGCAGCATATACGGGCTCAACACACAAAAATCAAACTGCAAACCAGTTGTTTCTACTTGTAAATAGAGATTATGGTAAATGAGTGTTTAGTCAATACAGCTGCAAGTGGTAAGGCTAAGCCATCTAGGCATACTTCTGAGCTTTGCCTCATTTTCTTCCAAGGTAGTTTACAACCACAGGACTTCTCTTTCTGGAGAGCACTGCACACAAAACTAGTATAAAAGAGTTTGGTTTGTGACCACAGCTTGCAGCAGATAGAGTGGTCTAACATCCATTCTGTAGCAGTTGGGTTGCCACGTATCCAGGTTATGATGATTTGTCAAGACTTTGGAAGCAGTTGTTGTAAACGAAAGATCTCTCAGGGAATCTTCAGATCTTAATTCATAGCCCTTTTCTCTGCAAGAGAGTAAAACGCAGCTAGAATGCTATCGTACACTACTTTTTCAGGTCTAAGATGAGTAGGGGAAAGTTTTATAAGCTTGCTGCTCACACTTAAGAGAAATATGGGAGAAATACAAGCACAGAGTGCTTATGTGATGTGATGCTGAGGTTCCCTGCAAGTTAGTTGCATGTGTACACTCAGAAATTGATTTGGGCTGCATATATAATATATTTAGGCTTAATTTTCTGGTTTGGTTTTTTTTTTCAGGTTTCTTTTGCAGAGGCCAGTAAGGACTTGATGACATGAATCCAGATATTTCCAGGTATGGTGTAGCAGTTGGACATTTGGAGCTCAATGGAGGCATTCACTGCAACAGTACAGTTTGATCAGCTTGAGCTGCATTTCTGTAGAGACAAGTAACACCTTTGCCTCCCCCAAGCCACTTGTGCTTTTCTCTGGTGCCTTGCATTGAGGCTGCACAAATGATTTTGAAGCCAGGTAGTGAACTGCACTGAGGAACCAACGTGGGGTAAAATCAACCCCGAGTAAAAAGAAAAAATGTTTAAGTTTTAACCCAAATTTTCTTCTCAGCCTGGTTGTCTGTGAAGCCTCACAAATTCTTGTATTGCATACAGCGGGGTGGTGGCAGTGAAGTGGGAGTGCTGGTCAGGAATGGGTGGAGGCCAGGGTCTGGTCTTTGATGGCAGTGTTGGTTTACACTGGCTCTAAGTTATAAAGAACCTGTCTCAGCAGGGGAATCTTTTCACGCTGGAAAGAACAGGAGTTTCATTTTAAGGATTGTCGTGGATCTCTCCCCCCATTGATAAAATCTTAAAGGAAACACATCTGTTTCTTCCCTGGCTGTGGTCGCCTGTGCTGTGGTGTTTGGCTTTGTTGAGGTGAAAGCAAACTTACAAGAAATGAGATTATAGAATCTCAAAGGTCTAACATCCACAAGTCAAAACAAATAGTCCATCTTGATGTTCTGTACTGTGGGCCATAACTAACATGTACTTGTTCTCTGAAATGCTGGAAATTGAATCTGTATCTCACAGCACTATCTGGAAAATCAGATTTTTTTTAAATTTTGGACTCTTTGGATGCATCCAACCATTGCTATGACATAACAAGTACACAGTGAAATCCAGTTTAAAGAGGGGAGTGCAGATTTGAAATTACTCTACTTGAGCTGTAAATTTAGAGCCTGTTGATAAGAAAAAAAGTGTATTAAGATTTCCAGGGTCAGGATTGTTTATTGTGCTGTGTTTTATCTCCTGCTTGTATTTCTAATGTCTGTTCCAGATTTCTTCCCTGTAGGAGAAAACCCATGCTTTCACCTAAAGGGAAAGGGGAAGCCAAGAGTCTTTATCTGATACAAGAACTTATTTAAAAATAGTTTGCTCTTTAGAAAGCCAAAATTGTGTAATTATTTCCTACTAGTAAAATTAATTATCCTTATTCTAGTTAATATTAATAGAGTAATAGAACACTTCAATGGAATATGTCACAGGTTTAGAATTTACACTACCGTTTTCATTGCAGTCCAACACACTGCAGGTTGTGTTGTAAAAGCTCCAGCTATGTCTCCAGACCTGGAGTACATCTGATAAAGAGGTGTATAGGAAACTCTGCCAAGAGCTGGGGCACTGCATCCTTGCCTAGCAGGGTATAAAGCCCCGGCATACACAATGCAGGTCCTTGTTTCGTTATGTCAGGGAGATCAGTTCCAGGAGCCATTACCCATCCCAGAATGATGTCTGGTGCAAAGCTACCATAAAGGGCTGAGGTGTGCAAAGTGTTGCTCTTCACCAATTGCATCCTTGCCACCAAAGGAATAAGACAGAGCTACTCCCCTTGGTCCTGCTATGCAGTCATGATGTGACTCAGTGGTGGTCCTGGTCTCACACACTGGCCTTCTAACTGTAGGCTGTTTTCCACAGATTGCTGAAATATATTGCAAGTCCTTGTTCCATGTCCTTGACCACCCTCCTCTTTCAAATAAAGGCTTTCATTTTATTGTGGGTCTCTATCGTATGCATTTATTAACCTTTAGTATATCTGTATTGAAGGTTTAATATTTAATTCCACCGGCATTCCATGACAGGTTCTTCTTAAGTAAAGAGAAATCAAATGTCATCATTTTCCCAGTTTTGAAAATGCACTGCAGGCTGCTTGTTCTGTTGAGCGTAATTTTCGTGGTGTATTCATGTTTACTGAGGAGTAAACCTCAGCATGTTTGTCCATAATTACACAGCAATGTCAAGAAGCCAGTGCATGTTCCCCACTCCTTTTTCCAATATGCTTTAGTTTTAATTAATTCAAGAGTAGCTTTCATTTGAAAAAATAGGAAATATGCTCAAAGAGGACCAACTGCAGTAATTCCATTAACTTCAAGATTGATTCAGCTTTTACTGAAATTGGTTTTGATAACAACTAGTTTCTTTGTTTTAGAAGTCAGTTCCAAAAATCAAGAAATTCTTCAAATATTTTGCTTTGTGAGGTTGTTACACAGATGGCCACAGACATGGGTATGGCATACGCCTTCCAACCAAACAAGTGTCAAGGCTTTGAATCAAAAGAGATAAGGCAAAAAAAAAAATCTTGAAAGATGTAAACTACAGGCTGTGTTCAGGTTATTTTTTTGTAGAAAGCAGTGTTATTTTTACACCTGGGGTGCCATCAGAGCTTTTTGGGCAACTGCTTCCTTATTGCTCATCTGTCTGTCTTTCTTCATACATACATGAAAGATAGCCTCCTTCTGGAGGATTTGAAGGATGTTATGTCAGAGTTTGCATTTAATGTTTTCAAAGAAAAGATCAGAGGAATTTTTCTATTTACAGATGATGCTGAAGTAAAAGCACGAAGGCAGAATTCCCAAAATAATAATTTCTATGTGATTTTTTGTGTAAAGTTATTTGTGGTGAATTGAAGCAAGGAGAAAGTGACCCTTCGTATCTGTATTTTAAAAATAAATGCTGAGCTCAGCCAGCATGAATCAGGGCTGTGCTGCGAGAGCCACAGGTGCTGACTTTGTGCAGGGGGATCCAAATGGCTGTGGCCGTCACTCTGGCCTGTGCTCAGGGCTGGCGTATTCCCCCTCTGCAGCTGGTGTAGGCATGATTGTCTTAGCTCAGGCAGGGCAGAATAATTGGCTGCAGTGAAGATAAATTAATATATGTATTGTAGAGAGATTGGCCCAGTGTGGAATAAATGTGTTGTTTGAGTTATCTGTCCCAGTCCCCTCATGCCTGCAGCATAACACAGGGACTCCTCATTAGCAGAGCAGGAGGCGGAATCTGCAGCTTAAGGACTGACCATGTTGATAAGAAGACTAAGAAGACCACCTCGCTAAGCAATCTGAAACAAACACTCTGTCTGTATTTGGCAGGATCACTCATTAAAATGGTCCCAATGGTACGTTGAATTCAGAAACCATCCTGTAACGCCAAAATTGCTGGATAAATAACACAATGTGGTTGCAGCCTTCAGTATCATGACAAATAATATACTGTCCCATAATGAGTTGTTTATGTAATAGGTAAAGTTCAGTTGGAGACAGGTTCTCTTGATGTTAGATACTGTTCCAGCAAAGATCAGAGAAGGACAGTGCCTGTTTGAAAGAATGTGTGTTTTACATTCTGCTTTATAAGCTCTCCATATTAAGGGCTTTTAAGTTATCTGTGTTAATCAAGAATAATTCATATTCAGTTTTTTTTAAAAATAACCATCATCATATGATAGATTGCATTACTCATTAAGCAGTAATGGTTGTGAAAAGTGAGTCACAATTCTTTTAATCTTGGAGAAAGGGAAATCTTTCTATTGGTTGCTCTTTCTTAGTGTTTTTAATGTATTTTGCTTTTGCGGTAATGTTGGGAATGTAGATGTTATTCTTGGATAACGTTTTAAGTTTTGTGTTTCAAAATGAAAAATAATGAAAACATGTACTAGTTTTAGAGGTATAAGAGTATTGTTTAAAAAAAATCTTAATTTTAGACTAATAAAATTTATTTTTTTTTCCTCTAAGCCTTGGAACAGCCTGGGGAGTTTGTGGGAACAAATACCTGGGAAACTGATGGAACTGTTGATACTGAAATTCAAAGCCAGCTCATATGGAGTAATTAAAGCCTGTGTGTTTCCTGCATGAGGGAGGAGAACAAGAACTGTGTGAAAACTCATTCTCTGCATCTTGTAGGTGTACTAGGTTGTAATATAGGATGCCTCCCTCAACTTCATGCAAACAAATTCATCTCGACTGATAGATAAGCACTTTTCTAATCTGCATTGGCATTCAAGATGATCCAATTCCACTTTGATGTTTTATCTTTGCTAGATCTGTGGCAGAGAAGTCATGCACATCCGTCCCTTTGTCTTCATATTTTATCACAACTGATTCTCTCATTTTGACCTAAGATTAGCAGTTCAGGAGTTCAGTGCTTCATTTAGCTGAATGCTCACAGTTGCTGGTGTGATCAATTAGAAAACACATCTTTGGGGAAATGACACATTTGTGGGACAGAGAAGGATAACCGAGTGCTTGGTTCACTGTAGGGGTTGACTGTACAAGTAAGAAGCAATGGTGAAGCTTTGAACTGCAGGTAAGTAGGAACTGTAAATGAAACTAGGAATGAAGAGCTTCTGAGGGCTGCTACAAACTGCAGAATTAAGCCTGTGGCCAGAGGTGGCAGGGCAGAAGAGGAAGAGCTCTCCTGGAAGGGAACAGAAAGGCTCACCAAGGGTGATTCTTAGAGGACAGATTAGGAGAGGGCTGTCAGACCAGAACCATATGACTGTTAAGGAATATTTGGGCTTTGAAAGGGCTGAAGAATCAGGTAGTGCATTGGACAAGCATTGCACTGTCCCATGAGCTTACATGAAAGAGACTTTATTGAGAGCTGTGTGGTATTTTAATGTGACTTGAGTATGGCTTGGAAACTTGAACCTACTACCTGCTTTTTATTTTTCCCAGTTTTTAAGTTAGAATTAAACTTTTTGAGGCCTGATATATGATTGTTGAGTAACAGATAGAGTCATAATCAGTTGAAAAATTTCAGTTGGCACTAGAAAAGATGTCTGGGATATGTATCGTATTGAAAGGTCTGGGCAAATTATTTTCTGTTTCTCCAGCATCTGAACCTCCATGCACAGGACCTGGGTTGTAAGGCCAGAACTTGCCTTTGGAAGAGTTTTGAGGATCTCACAAAGTTATTGCTGCTCATGCTTAAAGTTTTGAGCCTTATTGAGTGTGTATTCTCACAGTGTGTGATTCCTTTTTGTTCCTTTCTCCTTCCAAAATCTGTGAAAATGCTTCTATTGGTGTACAAACTGCTTGTTGGTACAGTCTTTGGGGATAAATAGCATTTCTGCTTAGAGGGCTTTTTGGCAGTTTTTACTGTCTCTTAACTCAGTTTGAAGGAGAAGGTCTCACTAAGACTGCCTGACTTTTGCTTTGTTTTGGTACTGATGAATTCAGAGAAAGGAGAGATGAGCAGTTCAGGTGGACGGAAGCTCCCTCTTGATTTCTTTGTGTGATCTTCCAACCTGAATTCTTAGCTCACTGTGGCCTGAGGCCAATAACTTTATTTTCTTCCTCAGTTCTATCAAGTGATGTCAGCCAGTGACTGCTATTTCTACAGTGAGACTGGAGGAAATAGCAAGCATTAGAAGAAAGAATGAAGGAAAAAACCCAAATAAATTGCTGAGTAGCTTGTTTGGATTTTATAGGTGCCTCCTTCTTGCATTTTACATTTGTACTCTCTCAAGAAACACATGTAGATCTGGAAATACATCTCTTTATGTATTTTGTGGAGATGTTCTAACTGGTACTTTGGATGCCTCAGTTGCCTTACTGGGACACTAGTAGTGTCTGATATTCTTATTAAGATGTAGTATGGTCTGTAGTTTTTTACACAGTGATGGTAGCACATGGTGTTCTTGTGCCTTACCAAAACAATCAGCATGTGGTCTCCAGTGGTTTTTTGTTGAACATTTTTTTGTTTGTAGAGATAGTGTTCAGTAGCAGAATACTGACTGTTCCCAAGTGTCAGGACAATGACGTTTATGTTACCTCACTCTGCACTGGAAGTAATAAAGGAATGTTGCTTCATTTAATAATACAGCCATGGGGTAAGTGCCAGGCAGAGCCTGGAAAGGTCTTCAGCTTTTGTCTCTGCTGGTAGCTTTACACTGGTAGCTTAACACAGCACTTTATTTTATCACCTGATGAAATGCATCCGCAGGTCCTGAGGGAACTGGCAAGTGAAGTTGCTAAGCCACTATCCATCATATTTGAGAAGTCATGGCAGTCCGGTAAAGTTCCCACTGACTGGAAAAGGGGAAACATAACCCCCATTTTTAAAAAGGGAGAAAAGGAAGACCCAGGGAACTACAGGCCAGTCAGTCTCACCTCTGTGCCCGGCAAGATCATGGAGCAGATCCCACTGGAAACTGTGCTAAGGCACATGGAAAATAAGGTGATTGGTGACAGCCAATATGGCTTCACTAAGGGCAAATCGTGCCTGGTGAATTTGGTGGCCTTCTACGACGGGGTTACAGTGCTGGTGGATAAGGGAAGAGCAACTGACATCACCTACCTGGACTTGTTCAAAGCATTTGACACTGTCCCGCACGACATCCTTGTCTCTAAATTGGAGAGACATGGATTTGACAGACCACTCAGTGGATAAGGAATTGGCTAGATGGTCACACTCAAAGGGTTGCGGTCAACGGCTCGATGTCCAAGTGGAGACCAGTGGCAAGTTCTAAGTGGAGACCAGTGGCAAGTGGTGTTCCTCAGGGGTCGGTATTGGGACTAGCACTATTTAACATCTTTGTTGGCAACAAGGGCAGTGGGATTGAGTGCACCCTCAGGAAGTTTGCTGATGACACCAAGCTGTGTGGTGTGGTTGACACACTGGAGGAAAGGGATGCCATCCAGAGGGACCTTGACAGGCTTGAGAGGTGGGCCCCTGCAAACCTAATGAAGTTCAGCACGGCCACATGCAAGGTCCTGCACATGGGTTGGGGCAATCCCAAGCACAAATACAAGCTGGGGGGAGAATGGATTGAGAGCAGCCCTGAGGAGAGGGACTTGGGGGTGTTGGTTGACGAGAAGCTCGACATGACCCAGCAACGTGTGCTTGCAGCCCAGAAAGCCAGTGTATCCTGGGCTGCATCAAAAGCAGCGTGACCAGCAGGTCGAGGGAGGTGATTCTCCCCCTCTACTCCGCTCTCGTGAGACCCCACCTGGAGTACTGCATTCAGCTCTCGGGGCCCCAACACAGGAAGGACATGGACCTGTTGGAGCGAGTCCAGAGGAGGGCCAAGAAGATAATCAGAGGGCTGGAGCACTTCTCCTATGAAGACACACTGAGAGAGTTCGGGTTGTTCAGCCTGGAGAAGAGAAGGCTCCAGGGAGACCTTATAGCAGCCTTCCAGTACTTGAAGGGGGCCTACAAGAAAGCTGGAGAGGGACTTTTTACAAGTGCGTGTAGTGATAGTACAAGGGGTAAAGGCTTTAAACTGAAAGAGGGTAGATTTAGATTAGGTATAAGGAAGAAATTATTCACTGTGAGGATGGTGAGGCACTGGAACAGGTTGCCCAGAGAAGTTGCGGATGCCCCATCCCTGGAAGTGTTCAAGGCCAGGTTGGATGGGGCTTTGAGCAACCTGGTCTAGTGGAAGGTGTCCCTGCCCATGGCAGGGGGGGGTTGGAACTAGATGATCTTTAAGGTCCCTTCTAACCCAAACCGTTCTATGATTCTATGATTTTTGAGACTAGTTTGACAGCAGGTGCTGCAGTTCAAACCAGGTTTCTTCAGCCTTAGTAGGGAAGCATCTCCATGTTCCTGGGGGAGGAATATGGCAGAAACAGCCGTGGTATTTCAAAATGTGCATGTAAGTTCTTGGGGTTTTCTTAAATTTCAGGAGAGTGGGTTTTGGCTTGTTCAGGGATCTGCTTGGCAGGATCTCATGGGAGACTGTCCTGGCAGGCAAAGGGGCCCAGACAGCTGGTTGATCTTCCAGGACAGCCTCCACCACGCACAAGTGTATTCCATCCCAACATGCAAGACAGTGAACAAAAATGGTAGGAGACCAGCAGGGATGAACATGGAACTGTTGATTGAGCTCAAACACAGAATGGAAGTATCAGGAAGGTGGAAGTGGGGATGGATGGCCAGGAGGAATATAGAAGTGTTGCCTGAGCTTACAAGAATGAAGATAGGAAAGCCAAAGCTCAGCTGGAGTGAGGGATGTGAAGGACAACCAGGAGGGCTTCTGTAGGTACACTGGCAGCAAGAGGAAGGCTAAGAAAAATTTGGATCCACTGCTCTGAGTACCTCCTGACCAAAGACATGGTGAAGCCGGAGGTACTCAGTGCCCTTTCTGGTCTTGTTTTTAACTGGTTAAACCAGTACTTGTTTTTTACTGAGCCAAACAAAGGCATTGTACTCATCCCCTTCAATGAGGGATGATGGAGTGAGAAGAGCTGTCTGATTTGCATTCTGACGTGGATGAGTGACATCAGCCTGAAACCTGTGCTGTCGGTCATACCCGGCAGTCTGCTTGGGAGCCAAACCCTGGGCAGTCAGAGCAGCCTAGCAACAAAGGAGCCAGCAAGTGGAGCGCAAGGTATGGAAGTTAGTAAGTAATTTATGCTGGGTAAGGAAGATGTTCACTGGAGATCTAGATAAGCAAGTTTGTCTGCTTGCTGGACTTTTATTTGCAGCTTCTAACGTTTGGGCATTTTATGCTTTTTCTGGGACAGAGGTCTCCCTCCCAAAAGAGGGTTTATATGAAAATTGTTGCCTTTGAACAGAGCAGCACATGAGCAGCCTGCACCAAAGTATGAGATAGGGTTAATGTTGGTGAAAACTGGAAAGTCTAGGAACCAAGGCAGAGGAACCCAGCTCTCTCAGTGGGCTGAAAAGAGATGTTTTCTTAGTCAGGGCTGTGGAAGCAAATTTTCCCTTTCTGCTTTTAAAGTTAGGAATGAAGAATCAAGCTTCTGTTGGACTAGTAGTGGAAGTAAACAAATAGTGAAAAGTTCCTTGAAAAAGTTGAAGAATTGCAAGATGAATTTATTCTTGGGTGGGCAGCAGACATGAAATAATTTGATAGGAAACGTCAGCTGGTAGACCTAAGTGAGGAGAACGTCTGAAAGCCAGGAAGTTGCGGATAACTGGTCACTGGTGGAGAAACAAGGCTGCACAAGTAATTTCAAATTTTCAGCCAGCTTCCAAAGAAGAGGATGTGGAGAACAAAGTGTGGATGAGGAGAGTGAGCCTGGAGAGCATAGTGTGGATGATTACAAAGGGAAGGAGATTGTGGTTTTGTTTCTTTCACTACTAGTCAGAGTTGAAAACCAGTCTTATTTAATGCAAAAACAGAGGGGAGATTCTGCCAGCAGTTGTGGTTTTAGGGAAAAGACAAGGGCCTTCAGAATCACAAGAGAAAGAGATGAGAAAGCTTGGGAACAGAGGAGAAATAAAGCAGAATTAGCTGCAGGTAAAAAGAGATTCATACCCAAGATTCATACCAGAATCCCTCCATGTGATTGGAGATTCTGCAGCAGTTGTGGCCAAGAGCAAGCAGGCTTATGATAATCTGCAAAAGAAGTTCAAAGAAATGGAGGTGTAGAGGGTCGTGGGTTTTGTAGGAAAGTTACTTTGACAAAGGGAGTGAGGAGAAGGCATGCCAAGAGAGTGAAGGTCAATAGGTGGCTCACAGACTGGAACTGTAAGGAAAGATTTTGATTTTTTTTTTTCCATGGGAGGACATTCTTAGAGAGGCATTTTTCTTAATTGATGAATTTCAGCTGAGTCCCTTGGACACTGTCCATCCGTGGTTACATTCACTTGATGATAAGAAAAGCCTTAAAATGGTGAAGAACCAACAGAGGGATAGGGAAAGAGAGGGATCTCAGGCAAAGGAAATGTTGTTACGGATAAGGCAATATCAGAAAGCAGGTATGACGCCAGGATAGCTAACAGGGATGAGGAAATGGAAATGAACATATCAAAGCTGAAGTGAAATTTGAAAAGGTTAATGTATTCCCTTCAGGCAGGAGACTGGAACTTGCTAATCTCCATCTCTGCATGCTGAAAATAATGATACATGTGATTAAGAATTTTGGAGCAAAGATTTTTTTAATCTGTAAATTTTACCAAATCTTTAGTGGCAATACCTGATGTATGTTAGAAAAAATGTATGAAAAATGTTACAAAAAATGTATGAAAAATATTAGAAAAAATACATGAAGAAAAAATTACCCCAAGCGACTATAATCCCAGTATTGTGATCTTTAGTATGAAGATTTTACAAAAGAAAAAAAAAAAAAGGCAAAAAACCCCTGGAGACTGAGATTAAGAGATTAAATATAATATGGGTGTTCAAAAGATAGCCTATGTCACGTTAATCTGAGCTTTCTTTGTTAAAATTATTTATTTCTGCATAAGAGAGGTGCAGTAAACTTCATGTCTGAACTAGTACCTTCTCTTGTGTAGCTGTAGCAGGTAGTTTTAGTTAAAGTGGAAAACATCAGGATTATGGGAAGTATCAAATAAGTAAGAAGCTGCCTAGAAGATCTATCAGGAGAGAATTTACCCATGGAATTCTTGAACAATTGATTTCTTAGCAAAATGAGTTAAAGGTTCAAATGCATAATATGCAGTGGTAACCCAACTTCAGGAAGCATGGACCAGAGTAGGACTGGAATGCAATGGCTCTTCCAATTTGAAATAAGAAGAACCTTTATAAATATGCAGAGGACTCTGTTTCTTGACCCCAGCTGCTTCTCAGAAAGGTAGGACAAGCCTCTACATTTTGCTCTCCAGCATATCAAGATTTAAGAGGCTTTTTTGGTTTTAATTATTTCAGCCATAGCCCCATGTCAAAAATAAAGCAACTTGAACTGAGAAGCAATATAGTGCATCCTTATGGTGGTGTGCTTCCACATTAACTAATAATTTCCCCTGTGGCAGTACTGTGCTGCTGGTGGTTAATCAAGTCCTGGGAAAACTGGCTGTACCAGGAAGGCTTCTGCAGGAATACCTGTGCAAGTCCTGGCAGCGATGTTGTTAGCGTGATGCTGCACTTAAGCTAATAAGACTCGGCAGACCTAAACAGCTTGGCCCAGAGCCACTTCAGGGATGTTTGTACCTGTGGCATTGTCCACCCACGAACCCGTACAATCCCCCTGCAGACAGGGGACCCTCTCTGGTATCATCAAGACCTGGAAGGCCTTCGTAGGCAGAGTGAGAGGAATGAGGTGACCTTGAATAGCACAGTGTGCAGAGCTGCGTATTTGGGGACCAAGAGCAGAAATTTGTATTAAAAAGTGCGGATGTTAATGCTAGAGAGTCCTCTCAGAAATCCTGTTGAGAAACAGAATCTAGTCAGAAAGAGAGGAATGTGCAAAGAAAGGTTTTCCGTTTCTCTGGCTATAGCTAGTTGTATTAGCTATATACAATATAGAGAGGATTAGAAGCAGTGGACTTGTTTAGCATAGACAATGAACTGTGAGAGAAAAATACTGTTCTATAAACAGTAAGAACAACTTGTTTGTGGTGAAACCCAGTGTTAATGCAAAAACAAGTGGCGTTAAAATTCTTTATTGTGATTATTTTGTACCTGCCAGAGGTTTAGGAGCAGCTTTCTAGTATGAAAAACTGATGCAAAAACATGGAGACCCCTCCAATACAGCGTGGTACCCTTATTGAAGGGATTATTGTTGCCTGTCATAGCAAAAAGCTGAAAGTGGCGCAGTGAAGTCTTGGCTATTCCTAAAATTAACAGCTTCTTGAGGTAGAGAGGAGGAGGAAACAACCTAGCAAGTTCTATGTTGGAATTTGGAAAGAAGTTGGAAGTTCAGTGCTATTGGGGTCAGAATTCATACAGCAAAGACTAAAATTTCCGTCCCATCAATGTTACCAGTATGTGCTGCGCTAAGGTTAAGGCAGGGGGAGGAGGGTTGCAGGAAGGGATATTGGTTAGTCAAAAAGCAAATTAAAAACTCCAGTATAAGCTTTTTTAAAAAAAACATGGACCTTTTTCTTGTTTTAAAAGCAAATTGAAAACTCCAGTGTAATCTTTTCTTTTATGATGGATCTTTATATTATCTTAAGAGTATAAGCAGTGAACAGTGGCTAATGCAATAATGTCTAGCGTAAGCTGTAGCTGTAAACTGCAGGGCAGATACCTACACCTCGTCTTCTTCAGAGTGAGAGGGTAATTACCTAGTTCTTTACAAAGACTTGTAAGTCTTTTCTGTCTCTCTGCTTCTCCTCCACCCTTATCTCCTATATTGACGTGTGAATTTACATGAGTATTCATGTACCTATATATTAGTGTTTAGCTGGGGAATAGATTCTGTAAGCGAAGCAGCAGAATAACTCTTTGTAGATGTGAGCAACAGTTACATTTTCTGGGTAAACCTGCTTAGCTATTTTACCTGTGAGACAAGGAGTAACCTTTCTAGCTAGATGTTGTGCTTCTTCTCAGTCAGTTCTGCTTTGAAAGTGAAACTGTATATAAATATGTCCCTACAGGGTTTAAGTATAGTAGTGTTCCTGATCTCTGGCTGTCGTGGTTTAGCCCCAGCCGGCAACTAAGCACCACGCAGCCGCTCTCTCACTCCCCCTCAGTGGGATGGGGGAGAGAATCGGAAGAGCAAAAGTAAGAAAACTTGAGGGTTGAGATAAAAACAGTTTAATAGGTAAAGCAAAAGCCGCGCACGCAAGCAAAACAAAGCAAGGAATTAATTCACTACTTCCCATGGTCAGGCAGGTGTTCAGCCATCTCCAGGAAAGCAGGGCTCCATCACGCGTAATGGTTACTTGGGAAGACAAACGCCATCACTCCAAATGTCCCCCCTTCCTTCTTCTTCCCCAGCTTTATATACTGAGCATGACATCATGTGGTATGGAATAGCCCTTTGGTCAGTTTGGATCAACTATCCTGGCTGTGTCCCCTCCCAGCTTCTTCTGCACCTGGCAGAGCACGGGAAGCTGGAAAGTCCTTGACTAGTGCAGCAACAACTAAAACATCTCTGTATTATCAACACTGTCTTCAGCACAAATCCAAAACATAGCCCCATACCAGCCACTATAAAGAAAATTAACTCTATCTCAACTGAAACCAGGACAATGGCTCAGGGTTCAGGGAGCCCTGCAGTCCTGCTCTCTGCTGCAGCACACACACTGCAGGTGTGTTCCTGTTGGCCAGCACAACAGTTTCTGCTTTCCTTGGAGCAGCTCAGGGCAGCCTGACAGCAGAGATATTTGTAACTCTGAGGATTCAGATAAAATGACACTAGCTGTGTCAACTTAAAGGATCTTTGTTGGATTATATATTGAGTGCCTGATCTTGTCACAGTATAGGCTTGGTAAGTGCCAAAGCCTTGTCCTCCCTGTCCCCATGGCATAGCTGTGATACTTCTCTATTCTTGATTTCAAACTTACATATATATTCTACGACAAACTTAATGCTGTTCTTCCAGCATTTACTATTTTGCTTACTGTTTGTGAAATCGTAATGCTGATCTATTTAGTGTCAGGTATGGGAGAGTGTTTTGCAATGTTGGTTTTTTCCGTTGTTCTTGCTGAACTCTTTGCGTGAGAGGCTGTCTCTCTGTTGCACTTGTATTCAGAGCTGGAGGGCTTCGTCCTGTATATTATCACAAAGCTACCACTAATAACACAGGGCGCTCTGTGAGGCATAAAGAACTTTTGAGACAGCAATGGGCCTGCTTACGCTTTTCTGTGAGTGCTTAAAGGGCATTTTAGACACACTGTTATCTTCAGCTTTCTAGCTGCTTCGACTTTGGAACGTGGCCTGTGTAAATTGCAAAAGATAAATAGGTTGCTTCAAACTGTACCCTTTTCTATATTTTTGTTACGTGTAAAGATAGCTGCAGAAATAAAGAAATCTTCCAGGAAGGTGATCCTGACTATATATAGTTTGCACATGAGAGAAGATTAGATAATGGCTGTTTACTTCCTCATCACTTTGAATCTAAGAATATTCCCACTAAGCAAATTGGAAGACTTATTTTATATACTCCCCACAGAGAGCCCTCAGCAGAGTTCAGCTGCTGTCCTCTACCAAGCGTGCATTGCATCTGTTTGTGTTGCTGCCAGATAGATAGAGTTCTGGAGGGGGAATCCTTGGTTGTGTAATTGCAAAGCTAGCTACTGTGGCAGCTTTCCCTAGCATGCCTGCTGTCTCTGCACGGTGGGATAACCCTGTGGTAGTGAAGAAATGTTTTCTGAAGAGCTGAGGCAGGGAGGAAGTGTAATTTCTCTCTCTAGTTCTCCTAGGTATTCCTGATGTCCTGATGCTTTTCCTGACTAGAGCTGAGATCTTTAACAGCTAAGAAAGTTTACCACTACTTTTGAGGTTGGTGTCTTTCATGCCTTGTAAAGCTCTTTGTAATTCAGACACCTCGCTTAGATTATCTGGCTTTTCTAAGCTTGTATCCAGTACCTATCTGAAGTGCACAAGCTGTTTTGGAACACTGTCACCACGCTTCATAGTGACAGTGTGTCGAATTCATCGTAGGCTAACCCATACTCATCCAGTTTGCTTCTACACAGACACTTTCTGCTCTGTAACTGTGGTGTTTTGTGCAGAAACCTGTGTTCAAACAGTCTACAGGAGACGCGGGGACATCCTGAGAACATGGTTGACTGAGGCGCTGAGGTTCAGCACAGTAGCCAGCCTGTCCCATGGGCTTATGTCTGTGTCACCCAAATGGAGCTATGCTGGTTAATAGCATGTTTACTGAGTAGTCTGAAAAGCTTTCTCTAGCACGTATGTATATGTGCTTCAGCTAGCTTCTCTCTTTTCAATGCACAACGAGCCCTGTCACCACTCTCCCATGGTGCTGGCTTCAGGTGCCTTTGCTGAATGAGCAAAGGCAAGACGGGAAGGGAACTGGTGTGAAAGGATCCTACAGCCCTGGCAGAGGAAAAGGGGACAGGGAGTAGGTAGCAGATGTTCCCACCATAAAACAGGCTTGATGGGGGAAGTTAGGTTCTACTCTCGGTGCCAGAGAGTTGTAGAGACTCGAGATTTGGCAGGCAACTTAAAAACTGTTGCATCTTGATTGTCAGGCTCTTAAAACAGAATATGAAGAGTCTGTAAATCCTGTTTGTGTTCATTTTATGTGCTGATGATTTTTGTCCAGACATTGCACTGGAAGGAGAGCTAGCAGAAGGAATGGAGAACAGCCTAGAAGTGGGAGCAAAACCACAGTTTCCAGAGTCCCAGAAGCTGCACCAGAAAGAAAATACTGTGATCATTGTCAAACCGAAAGCTGCTAAAAGACCTGGATGTTCTTTTCAGTGCTAGTGAGGTTGGGTATTAGCCTTACTGCCACTTCTTTTGGTTGCCGTTCTGCAGTGTATCAGGCTCTTGATTTTTAGGAGGTATTCTTATGTTGTGGGTTTTGGTATCAAAAGCCGAAATCAGGGAATATGCAGGGAGGAGGAGAAGAATGCATTTTTAGTAAGATCGTTTTCTTTTTTCTTTGGGGAAAAGGGGAAAGTGTTTTCCTGCTTTGTATATCTTAAATGGTCAGAAAGTTTGCATCCACTTGGTATCAATTACCCATATATTTGTAATCAGCATTGTCATCATACTGAATTGGCTGTGCATGCTCCAGGAGAAATGAGAGTCAAATTTGAAGAAATAGGGTCCTGTTCTTCCCTGTTGTAGTCAGATCAAGAGACACATTGAGATGAATAAGGTCCAAATCAAGAAAAGACATTATGATTCAGATGATATCCCTCAGACTCTGCAAAATTCTGGGATAAGGCAGATCTTCAGTTTAACTAACAAAGAAACTACTTCTGAATTAAAGATATCTTCAAAATCAAACGTATGATTCATTTTCGATCTGTTAGGCAGTTCTCCTTGCAGAAAATGGGCCAGGGTTTGGGCCCCCACTGGGTGAGATGCTTTCTGATACTCAGGTCAGACACTTAAATTATATGTTTTTTCCCTTTGTTTGGTAAGGTGGCATTTCCCGTGTGCTGTCCAGGTGACCTCCACGGGCATCTCATTCCCACGCTTCCCCTTTCCTTGTTCTGTGCTGCACAGAGTCTGTTTGACTTCTGTTCAGAGCTTGTGGTTGGGATATTTGTTGTTACCAGCTAGAATGAGCAGCCTGTATCAGAAGGCAGTGCAGTTCATATGTGTGTATGAGGTAGAATTATCTAGCAACAGTATTTTTGTGTTTAATGCTTTGTTACACCCATTCCACTGTCTTTTATGCTGCTAAATTCTCTGATCATGGATGTAAATCCCACCTTCAGGCATGGTCTTTAAAATTACATTAAGAATCCAGCTTACCACTTAGCACAACATTTCTTACCTGGGAGTACTTTCCTTAATCATTTAAAGCAGAAGATAGATCTTTTTTTCTTTTTTTTTTTAAAGCTGAAGTCTCAGTATAGTATTAATTATAATGCATACATATGCACACAGTGGAATTGCAATGTGTAAATAGAAACAAATAAATACAAAAGATGAAAGACTAAAAAATAAGGATATGTACATATAAAAGGACAGCTGGCAGCCAGCCCTGGAGCAGACTTGCCACATCCTCGTGATACCAAGCTGTCAGTCTGGTAGAAAGGAACCTATGAGTCTGAGAAGCTGCAGTATTAAACTTAAAACTTTCCCATACGTCTTGCTGAGAATGACACTAATGTTCTGTTGAACTCTGAGGCCCTTCTCTCCATTTTAGCCCTTTTTTGGTTCTGTGGCAGGAGTCAGCAGTCACCGAGCACCTGATAAAAATCTGCGAGCAGGTTATGAGTTCCTTGGGCACAGATGTGTTCCACACCTCTTCTGCTTTCACAGCCAGATGCAACCTCAGCGAGGGTGTCCTCCTTCCTCTGCTTCACTGGCTTGTGCTGACAGGTTTGCTGCGTGCGAGGCTGTCCTCAGTTTATTCTGGTCTCTCTTCCTTCCAGGATGGCACGCTCTCTGAATGAGTGGCTGTGGCAGCATGAGTTCTGGCTGCCCCCAGGAATCACCTGGGAGGACATGCAAGAGTCTGAAGACGTCCGTTACCCTCAGCCTCGTGATCTCCTGCTCAGTATCCCTTTTGCTCTAATCTTGGTTGTCGTTCGATGTGCCTTTGAAAGGTAAGTTATTTAGTACTGTTTGGGTTTTTTGAGGGATAATGCTGGCAGTTTGGGTCCAAAAGCTGTCTTTATTGTCTGTGCCACTGAATGACTGAAGAGGTCCACAGAAACTCCAGGTCATAAAGTCTGCTGAGGTACATTTTTCAGCTCTTTGTTTCCAGCCCTGTCTACTGGCTAAAGTAGTGTGTTGAATATAGAACACAACCCCGACCCTTAAGGTCTAATTCTAAGCAATGTGAGTTCCTACACTTAAAACAGGTAGGCCCTAGATGAGGTTTATGCTTGTGTATTAGAAGGCAGACACACTGTTTTGCATTCTGTTGCCCATGACTTGCTGTTTCTGGGTCGAGTGCAGCAGAAATCATGTTTAGACTACCCAAATATAGTTAAATCTCCTTTATCTTGGGTAATGGGGATCTGGGGTATCGCACCTGACAGACAAGCCTGAATTAGATGCATTAGATTGGGCTGAGTCACCTGACCTCAGAATCAGCACCACATAGCCACACGAACGCATGCATTTCACTGACCACTGCTGTTCAGGAGTGTCATGTCCTTGGGAGTGCCATGTAGAGACATTTGTAGCTGCTTCTTTCTGGCCAGAGCCATTTGAATGTTTTGCATATTACTCTTCAGGACAGAAAATTTGGGGGTTACGGCAAAGGCATAGCTAGAAATGCTGCAGGGTTCACCGACTCTGAGTTTCATAAAGGTCCTGAGCTGGTGCTGTTGCTTTATGCAGTTTAGTCAATAGTTAGTGTGGTCTGCAAAACAACATGATTTGCTGCTGGATAACTGATATTTACCATAGTGTCAGCTACTGTCAAGACTGCAGAGTAAGTACCCTTTCGTGATTTTGAATACTCTTCAAAGTGATCTTCACTGGATTGAAAAATCCCTATTCCTAGTTGCTGATGGAAGAGGTAATCTTTTGAAATAGTTTAGTCAAATCTGAAATGGTTTTAAGCTTAGAAAGAGGGAAAAAGGACAATTAAAATCTTTTTGTCATCTTTTTAAAAAAAGTGGCTGCACAAGAAAATGGAAGCAGACCGCTGTAGGCTAAAAAGGTGTTTCTTCTCCAGATTCTCTGTGATACAAGGACAGCTTGGAAAAGTTTAGCGAAGGTGAAATGATTCAGAGCTCTGCTGTGAGAATGTTTTTAAAAAAAAAAAAAAAAAACAACAAATTATAGCCAGTATTTTTACGTAAACACAAATGTGTGAATTACTCTTTAAATAATCATTTTATGATGATACAAAATTGGAATCCAAATCTCTTCTTTGTAAACAATATGTTTAGTGTGCATTCCATAAATTCCATGTGACTCACATTTCTTCCTTGCTGATCTGCAAGACATGGCTGGATACAGTACTCCTTCAGGTAGGCACTGTCAGTCAGCGACTTGGACACATTTGCCATGTGAAGCTGGAGATTAGCCAGTGTGTCCTGCGTTGACTAGGACTGTCCAGTTCTAGGCTCCCCAGTACAAGGCATGAACAGGAGGAAGAAGGAGCCAAACTCTTCTCAGTGGTGCCCAGTGACAGGAGAAGAGGCAATGGGAACAAACGGAAATACATGATACTCCATCTGAACATAAGAAAACACTCTTTTACTGTGAGGGTGGTCGAATGTTGGAACAGGTTCCCCAGAGGGGGAGTGGAGGTGCTCGAAACCCAGCTGGACACAGCCCTCCACAGCCTGCTGTAGCTGACCCTGCTTGAGCAGCAGAGGTGGGCTGAATGATCTCCAGAGGTCCCTTCCAGCATTGATTCTGTGCTTTTGTGACTCTGTCCCTTTATCCCCCTTCCTCCTGCCACACCGCTCCTAGTCAATCTAAATATCTTTTCCATCTGCTTTTAGATGCCGATGGCCAGGTAAAAAGATTTTTTTCTTTCCCATCCAAGCGCTGCCTCAGCTGGGAGAGTTTCTGCAGGCCTGGTCCTACTCATTAATTTTAAAGCTGTTTTGATTCACAAACTTCATTAAATAAAAGCTTCTTGTCACACCCTTAAAAAAAGATAATATCACAAGCCCATTTTACAGGTGCAGGAAACCTATAATCATGCCACTATCTTACCTATGCCAATTACAGGCCAGTGTTCTGAGCTGTATTCTTGTTTCTCCTAACTCTTTGCAGTCATTTATTTCAGCATGACATCTCATTCTCAGTCATTACTGTTTCATGTTCAGTTCATCCTGGAGAAGAAAGCTTCTCCCTAGTGAATGAGAGGAATCAAGTCCTCTGTTGCTCCGTTACCTTGTGTGTACAGTGGCTCTAGCCCTGTTTAAAATAATTTGCACAAAGTTTGAGAATTGCAGACAGAAGGGATGTGTGTGTTATTTCTCATTCTCCATGTAGGTGGCCTTGACTTTGTAGCTTTGTACATCTGGTCTGTGGGTCAAAATGAGTGTATGTAACTAGTATACAAGTTTGGTTTTGGTGGCTTTAGCTTGGCCTCTGGCAATTCATTCTGCCCTCACCTATTATTTGCAACTGTGCATCAGGTGCAGAGAGGTTTTTTCTCTAGATGCTCTCTGTGTTCCTGGTGGTGCCTGCTCTGGGATTTCAGAAATGCTGTAATGTGTTCGTGTCATTTATCTGTGTCAGAACTCCAGGAAAATACTAAGAGGCAGGAGAAGCCCAGAGGATTTTCTGCAATCCCTCATTCAGCAACTACATCAGCCACCATGCTTGGCCGATGGTTCCATCTTCTTGATTTGGAGATTAAACCTGGGAAAGACCCCGCTTCCTCAAGCATGGATTTTCCTCTCCTTGGCACCTGCTGTCTGAACTGGGAAAAACTGAGACAGTGACATCCTTTTAACAACCACTTGTTCTGTGGATTAGGTGGTGGCTGTGGGAAGAGGACATGCAGTAGTTGGGTGGGGCCTGGGAGAGCTGAGGAGGTTGTGGGTGCAGCCCTGGGGGAGAAGCAACAGCTCACACTTTGGTGAAGCAACTCTTCTGTGAGCCAGATTGCTCTAGGGACAGTGGGAAAATGGGGCATTCAGTGCTGGAAAGCAGAAAGCTTGTTACCGCTGCAGCGCTCCTAGTCTTTGCCACAATACTGAAGCAAGTGCTGGGGGAGATAGGTAATGATGTCCTGACAAAAGAGAGGACCTAGAAGTTGGGAACCTCTCCTCTTCCTTTGATGTTTCCAGATTGTGCTTGTGAGTAGAAGATACGTCCTGCAACCCTTAACTTGGAGCCTGATTTTAAGTACCTGTATACCTTAGCAGAACTTTTCCCTTGACATATGCCTGCAAGCAGGGATGTCAACTTCTCTACTAGTTCTATAATGTTTGAGACCCTTTTCTGTAAAAATCCAATTCTTGGAGTGCTATGATTATGAAGGAATCACAGCTTCTATTGCAAAGTGTTTCTTGCCTGTATGGTTAGGAAAATGTGGAAACTGAAGTGCTTTGAGGGATAGTAAAGCAGAAAGTTGAAAAACAGAATTTACATCCAATTTAACAATCTGATTTTGGACTTGACCAGTGATTTTTGGATGTTAGGGAACTGAAAGCCAACGTCAGTGAATTTGAATCCACATAGTTCCCAAATTGCACTGGAGGAGGATTTTAGTCAGAAAGATTAGGTCTCTTCTTAGGAGGGTTGCGACAATATGTGAACCGTGTTGTACATTAAAAGAAAGGGATACTGTTGATCTGCAGGGAACATATACTTGAACTCAGAACCAGAAGAAAGGTAGAAAAGGACACCCTTTTCAAGTATTTTATTTTTAAATGTATCTTTCTGAAATTCATTTTGCACAGAGACTTTTGTTGGTCAATAATCAGGAAGTATGTGAAAACAGCTTCCTGTTAGGTCCTATAAGCAGGCTTTTTGTGCAAAGTTGTGGGACACATTGTAGTATTTAATTGAAAACTGAACTGACTTGGCTCAGTTTGGACAGTAGCACTGTAGTGACTTGAGATCTTGTATCAAACGGAACAGTCAGTTTAACTTCGATGTGAAGCATTCTCCTGTAAGAAAGAGAAAGCAGAGACTATTCCAGGAGTACAGGGATAGCCCTCTGCCAAAGGAAAGCATGAGGCTAAAAGAGATTGTGCAGTTCAAAGAATAGAAGTTCTGGTTGCTGCTGTCACTGGTTCTGCATTTCCTAGTACTAGAAGATATTTGCAGAGTGGCACCCTTATAAATTCAAAAACATTTGTGGGAGAAAAAAAAAGCCAACCCCCCCCAAAGTTAAATTATTTCTTGTATCTCACGCTAACTGTGAAAGTCTCTGCAGAGAGCGTGTAGGCCACTCTTGCAAGGTGGAGGAGTATCAATTTATGCCCCTTCCTGATTAATCCATTTAGTTTTAACTAACAGGACAGTTTGTTCTTTGGTGATTACTGAATAAAATGGCTCGGCGTGAACCTTCCCATGTAAACTGTGAAGGGAGGGAAGCTCACTGATGAAGAAGTAGTCTTGAGATGAGAATTGTCTCACTGACTGTACCTGGCCTTCCCTAGCTGTGGAGAGTGGTAGAGTTTAGTTCTCAGACTTTCTCCTTCTGTCTTCCAGAGAGCTGATAGACTGCCATGATGAGACCATCCCTGCAACTGAGATGATGAATCTGTGATGTTGAAATCAGTACAAGCATCATCCTCTTAGGGTTGTGCTTGGAACAAGATTTAACTGAAAACTGAGTCAGAGCACACATCCAACATGTACAAACGTCCCTTAGGAAGAATTTCAGGCTTTGATTTCCCAATCATGTTCATAAAAGTAGGATTGGTCCCATAATTCATAGTTAAACTCAAAACCTCAGCAACAGAGTAATTGTAACTTTGGTTAATGACACCCTATCTTCATCAATTGCAACTGGCTTGTTTCTGTTATAGTAAGATTTTATGCCATGACCATAACAAACCAGCAGGAAAGAGAGAGAAGACAGGGATTAAACAAAATTAAGAAATCAGTCGGGATACTTTGAATAGTTTTTCAATAAAAAACTTGTTGGCAAGCTGCCCTGACACCTGGCAGAAACATTCTCTTTCCTTTTAATGTGTCTGGAAATTTCAGACCTTTCAGTTCCCAATGTGGACTGATAAGAAGCTGCAATAAGGTTCTTTTTTGACAACAGAACTTGATTACATCTTCCTCTTCAGAGGAGCTTCTATCGAATTACTTACCTTTAAAAAAGAAAGATCAGACTCACTTCAAGGAACTGCTTAATATAAGAACCAAGACCTAGTGCAGAGCTTAAGGTAAATGTTTTCTCAATTTCGGTGTAGTTACAGATATCATTGAAATACTGTGTCATTGTTCTTAGCACAGGACCTGCTGGTCCAATGTCACTGTTAACCCCTTTGATATTAAACAAATCATTAAGATATAATTGTAACATTTCTTAAGAGCAATCAGAGCTAGACCCCCAAATTCCCAACGATGGCTATATTCCTCTGCCATCCAGCAGTCTGCTGGTTGCAGCAGTGCCAGGGTGCTGCTGAATTTCACTGAAACTCATCAATGCTTACACATGGCTTTTGCGATAACCATGTGCCTTGTTGGAAAGTAGCGAGCAGGCACACTTACCCCTGGCCCTTCTCTCATGGTAGAAACATGTCTTTTTCATTGGTCTTGGTGCATCTTTGAAAGTTTGTGTAGCCAGTGATGCCAAAGGAATTTTCCAGAGATGATGAAAAAGAACAGCTGATCCTCAGGCCGGTGGGCTGGCTGTGCAAAAGAAAGGTAGAAATCAGCTGTTACGTGAGTGAGCAAAATGGGTAATGGTTCTGTGTGTTATGCCTTAATGTAATAGAAGTGACAACATTCCTTAGGTAGGTAGTCTGTTTATAAAATTGCCTTTGATACCCATTAATTAAAATAAGAAACGGGTTCTTGAAAAGAAAACTTCCAAAAGACCCTTCTGGAAGGCTGCTTTATCTAGAATAGTCCCTAAGCACATGTGCATATGGAGTATAGGCTGTATGGCTAGAAGAGACTACAGGCAACCACACCATATAATCACAGTCATAAATATATTCCATACTATTTTTAAGTAAAACGTCTTTAAACACCGACATAGTGAAGTAGCTACCGCAGCTTTTTGCTACAAAGTAAAAAAAAGAAAAAAAAAAAGAAATCTTGTTCCGTGTCTGAATCATTAGGGATAACTAATCAGAGGACCTGCCTGAACAGCACGAAGACTGACAGGGCAGAGCAGGCTTGGATCTCGACACTCACTTCCTCTACATGGTATTCGTCAGCCCATAACCACCCTCAACACCAGTTTACAGTTGATAACCCAATCACTGTTCAGGGAAGCTGTTAGCACCTTAAGCAAAAACCTTTTACTCCAAAATGCAGAGATCAGGTTTCCCAGAGAGTTTGCGTGTTTGATGTTTAGCAACAGTGCTGAAAAGTGCTTCTAGGCAGACAGTCTGCCCTTTGTACTAATAAGACTAATTGCATGCCAGTGGCAGTGTGTAAAAGGTAACAATTAATAAGGAACAACTAATTCTCCAGAAATTCAAAGAGGATGCAGTTAATTTGGGCCTTTTTTTTTAAACTTTGATTTGCCAGGTTTCCTGTTTGTGCCATGTCCATGCAGGACCTCATTTCACACCATTGATGAGGCTGTTTCCTACTGCTGAGGGAGAGAAGAGTGTTTGTAGTGGAGGAGTTGAATTGTTGAGCACAGCAATTCTATGCCCAGTCTTGTTACCCCTTGATAACATTTTTCTATTTATGCAGATTTTTTCTTTGCATTGTTTCACTGTTAAAGACTGAAGATGCACAGCTAGTGTAAGCATGCATTCCATGTGACTAAGTTTCTGCTTGCTGTGTCCTTATTTTACAACTGATGTTTGACTTGCATTAGGAAAAACAGAGATAAGTTACTCCAGTAAAGACCAAGTGCCCTCCTGTTTCAGCAGGACATTTCTTCTGTGCTAATACCACGCATCTGATAGAGCCTCCCTCTTGAGCCCGAGCCGACTCCTTAGTTCAAGTGGATGCCATGTATGTTCAGTGTTCTAGATCAAGCAGTGAACAGCATTTAGGCCTTATCATCAATGTGGGACTCTGCATAAGCTGCAAGCAAGCCAGAGACCAATGATAGGTATCATGTCTGTCTCTGCAAGCTTGGGCTTTGTGCCATAATCCCGGACACCCGAGCAGAGTGGATTCAGAAGTTGACAAAGCAGGATATAGCATTTCCCAACCTCACGTTATTTTGGATATTACAGCACAGAGCTCAGGACAGTAGAATACAAGTCCCACTGTTTCTGCTGTAAGTTTGGTTTCTTTTCTTCTCAGTTTCTTTAGCTATCTTATCTGCTTGACATGATACTTGTGCTTAGATTCAAAATGTGGGAGGCAGCTTTTATGCACTACATCATGTTTTAACAGTGCTGCAATATCAGAAATCACTGTTCTATTTTTGGCTGAACCTTTAGCTTTTCTTTTGCAGAGCCATAGCCCTGCCCCTCAGTAGCAAACTGGGTGTGAGAGACAAGCAGAGACCAAAAGCTCAGCCCAACCCCATGCTGGAAACATTCTACAGTATGCGCTGCAAGAACCCTGAAGAGGTGAGTCTTTTCTTCCTTTGCTTTCCTCTAGATTTAGCCCTTGTGTCTTTAGCCAAATAAAATAACATTGGGAATCCTGAAGTTTGGTAATGCCACTCATATTTGGAAGCAGCAGGTACCACTATAGCACTGGCCACCTGACACCGGCCAGCCACAGGGGTCATTCTGCAAATGCCATGAGTTATCAGTTCTGCTTCTGAACATGTGGGAGTAGCAGCTTTCTGTAAGTAGCATTCAAAAAATTTAAATCCCAAACTTCGATGGACAGGAAACCGTTCTCCCAAAGGAAATAATGATATCTCCTGTTCCCTCTTGTGTTTGCCTTATATATGGCACAAACTGAAACATAGGAGGCTCTGTCTGAACATCAGGAAACACTTTCTTACTGTGAGGGTGACCAGGCACTGGAACAGGTTGCCCAGAGAGGCTGTAGAATCTCTATCCTTAGGGATGCTCAAAAGCTGTCTGGACATGGTCCTGGGCAACCGACTCTAGGTAGCTGTACTTGAGCAGGGGGGGTTGGACCAGATGACCTCCAGAGGTCCCTTCCAAGCCCAGCCATTCTGTGATGCTGTGATGGCTTCTTTTCATACATTAGCAAATGCCTGTCACATCAGCTGCCTTGGACTGACTCCCATGTTGCTAGTCCTTGCAGCTTAGCAGGTGTGGACTGCTTGATGCTCCTAGTTCTGGGGTGGGTCATTCTGTTGGTGTGCAATCCATGAGTTCGAGATTGGCCGTTGAGGAAGCCAACTAAAGTCTTGGCTGTCATCACAAAGATTGTATGGAGTGTCAGAAAACTGCAAACACAAGTGGTGGGTAGTTTTCCCATGAGAGATAAAAAGAGTCATCTTGAAGAACTTGGCAGGATGATCCAGAGTTATAATGGCTGCTGCTGAGGGAAAAAGCACTAGCAGGATTGTGACTTGTCAGGCAGTATTAGGATTTAACCTTGTCAGTGAAGTCCCTGGATGTGACCCCTGTGGTAGTGAAAGGAATCAGATTTTGTTTCAGCTCCTTTTTGCAGGCTTTCTTGGCCTTGAAGCACTAGCTATTAACCCTTACCAAGGATGTATGAGCAGGGGGCTGGGTTCCAGTCCCAATGGATAGTCCTAGCGCGAACACGTTGCTGCCTTGACAAGGCTGTTGCAGCATGCTTCACACTGCAGTGGGGCATGTGGAGCCCCAGGACATTCAGTACCAGGTTAAAAGTAAAAGACTGGAGGCTAACATAAAAATGCAAGCATTCATCTGGGTTGTGCAGCCAGCCTTTCTCCCCAGCCGTGGGAAGGAGTGTTCTCAGGAACGCTTGCCAGCGTGGTGGTCCCTCACCTTCCCCTTGCCTGTCTGTCTGCAAAATCTGCACATTTCTCAGTAAAACTACTCCTGTCACAGAGATCTAACACAAGGCCTAGCTTTGCAAGCAGGTTTTCCCCACAGCTTTACCTGCACCCACATTGCACTGAAGCTGGCACTTTTATCCCAGAGAATCTGTGACACCAGAGCGTATCCTCACCACGAGACTCCTGACAGCAGTGTGACGTGGAGCAAGAATGGTGCAACAGGCTGCTGCCTTGCTCTCTCCATTCACTGGTTACACTTAAGCTGGTCTTCTAGCTTCCTTCCTCTCCTGTGAGCTCTCAAACACCTGCTTGTGAGTCAGCTTTTACTTGTCCAATAGAAGATGAGATTTTGCTGTTCTCAGCAGCCTTCTCCTTGGGAGGAATTCCACTTTATGGAGCAGCTGGAGAATATAAATGAGTGAATATAGAGTGAAATGAGTGAATATAGAGTGAAATGAGTGAAATGAGAATATAAATGAGTTCATTTGTCTCCACCACAAGAACAGAAGTCACTAAGAGTGGAAAGAAGCACATATGAAAATCGGTAATTAACATATTTTTGTACACATGCTCAGACTATGTAAGTCACTCTCACATGATACCATTAAGGTAAATGCATTCCATGAAAAACTATTGCTTTACTTAAAAAATAAGGCTATCCATGGTGACAATTCCAGAAGGAATATAAAATATGACAAACTTTTTTCATGCCACATGCCAAACTCTTAAGAGCCTAAGGACAAGAAGGAAGGTAATTGCAGTATTTCTGTGGGTAATCTATTGAAAAATTATCCCTAACAGGTTTACCATAACAGGAGAATATCCGGTAGGAAAATGGTGTTACCTCTGCTCATGACGTCAGTCAGGTTATTGGCTGATACTGCATCAGAATGCTGAAAGGCATGACAAGATTCGGTGCAGACCTTTAAAAATTATTTAAGCTGCAGTAAATCTTTCTTGGAGTGACAGATTTAAGGGACTCGGTCCCTGAAGACAGGGTGAGGAAGTGATTCGACAGCAAACTCCTGTGAGGAGACGAGACCCGAGTTTGAAAGTTGAAACTGGAGAAGTTCACATAAAAATGTAAAGTTTCAACATTTAGCATTAATAACCAGTTGCTTACAGGGGAGTGGAAAGATTCTCTACTATCTGAGGTCTTTACACTAAGAACGGACAGCTTTCTGAAAGATGCCTTAGCCTGAACAGATTTGGGCGTGCCAGGAGCCTCCAGCTGGGCTCTGTGGTGGGTCAGACGAGATGCCCATATTGTCCCTTCTGACCTTCGATCCTGGATCTGAACCCTGCTGCCTCACCTGTTTTCCAGGGCGTGCTGATCAGTTTAGCCAAACAATGCGACCTGCCGGTGAGGAAGGTGGAGAGGTGGTTCCGGCACCGGAGGAACACAGACCGACCCAGCCTGTCGAAGAAGTTTTGCGAGGCCTGGTGAGCAGGAGCACAAGCCATGAGCAGCAGGGGCCTTTCACCAGAGCTGAGCTCCCCAGGCAGCTCACTGCCTCCCAGCCTGCCCTCCACCCTACGCAGAGAGCACCCCAGCTCACTGCCTCCCAGCCTGCCCTCCACCCTACGCAGAGAGCACCCTGAGTCTTCCCTGCACCACCTGGTTCTTCTGCAACTCTCTGCTGCTTCTCTGTTACTGAATCATTCCTTGCTTTTCCCCTTTATTTTCACTCCCGAGTCTCCTTTTACTCCTGTCTCACCTTTACTCCTTATAGGGCCTCTATTTCTGACTTTGTGAGACTGGCATTCTGCTTTGAAACACAATTGTACCTGAAAAACTCCCTACTGTTTTGCATCGTACTGCTTCTTGCTGCTTTGCTGCTGCTCCAGTGCCTCCAAAATAGTCAGCTTTTCTGTTGCCTTTCCCATGACTTCCCTTTCCCTCACTGCAAGCTGATTCTTTCTGCTGCATCTTTTCTGCAACTGTTCTGCACGCTGTTGCTTTCAAAAGTCAGCGGCAGCGGGCTAGATTGTATTCTGCTGTCAGTTGACTTCAGCACCTGAAGCCAGCAAAAACCAGCACCCTTTTATAGTGGCAGAAAAAGGGGCCTGTGTGAAAGCTTGTGTTTTCCAAAGAGCAGAACTCCTCTTGGAAACAGCTGCGTGGAAATCCTCCTCATTGTGTGGAGGCACAAAATAAATCTCACGTCAGCCAGTTTTGTGAATGTTAGTCCTGGCTAAGCTTTCCACAGAAAAGGAGGATTCTCCTGAGCTTGGTTGAAATGTCTTACTTATGAGTGGCTGCTCTGCTATTAGTGTAAGGAAGTAGGTTCTCCCAGGAAAGCCACAGAGATGAAAGAAATCATTAAATACCTGCAGCGCTATTCATCTGTCTAAAAGTGTGTATCCATAGGGTAGGCATCAACTTGGAGCTAATCGCCTCGTGCTCCACTTAGCACTCAACCTCTAATTCAAAACCCATACCTAAAAACCCTAATTGAAAAAGAAAAAAGAAAAAAAGGATGTGTATTATTTATTTATAATATTCCAGATAGCTGCAGTTAGAAATATTTAGAAAAGCTGTGGACAAGGAGTTGTGAAGCAACCATGCTTAATCTGCTTCCATCAAGACGAAATCTAAGCTCTCCCTGCACTTGGCTGACTTGCAGTGAATAGTAACAGTAAATAGTAAACAGTAAATACTTTTCTGACTCAGCTCACTGCGGATGGCGTCCTTCCACCTGCGCTGTATGAGCATTTGCAGTGTGTCGAAAGAATGTCTTTCCAATGTGAGGTAGTAGCTTTGTAGAGTTTGTGTCTGTCTTGGAGCTCCTGGGGGTTTCATTGACAGGTGGAGTCTCTCTCTCAAAATGTAGTTACTTCTGGTTTGTTACGGAGCTTTTTGGAAATTAAAGGACTGGTTTAGAGAGTTTTACTCCTTTGAAGATTTCCTGTGTTTAGTTTATTAGCAACTTGTTTATTCTGTTGGGGTGAAATTCCTCTCATTCCTTACAATATGTGTGCATATTGAGTGTGACCTGCTTCTGTCCACTGAACTTGGCAAACAGTTCATATGTACTTCTGTGTGGGTTTAATGTGGGTAAATCATTACCAGCTCCTGACTGAGACCAAACATGACAGTAATTAATTACTTTACCTGCTAATGAATTTAGCATGCCTAATCTCCAAATGCCTAGGAGAGAGATTAGCATTGTTTGACTTTTACCCATGCATCTGCTAGTGCTGGGAAGGTTTGGGATGATTACCTGGGTGATTTTAGTCAGTGGGATTCTTCTATTTTCTGCCGTCTCTAAAGCAGAAGAATTGCTTTTTGTGAAGTCTGTTGAATGTACTAGTGACATGCAAAGAGCCACTCCTCTTATGATCTGGGCAAACTCTGAACATATTAATGTATGTCTTTGCCTTCATAGCATCATTCTTTGAATGAATGTGATTGATACACAGAGTTGCAGCTTGATGGTTAATGAATGGGATTCTAATGTACTTTGTTCTGTTTGTTTGTAGCTGGAGGTTTACATTTTACATCATTTCTTTCTTCACTGGACTTGCTGTCCTGTACGATGTGAGTACACAAGCAGTGCCACCTGCTGTTCTACCTAGCCAGGGCCTGCAAGAATGGCAGATTTTGTTGTGAAACATGTCCTTTCAGACCTTCTTATAGAGGTTTTCCCACCAGGTCAGTGTGTATCCTCTGCACAGCACACTTATGAGACCACAAACGTATTGGACCATGCTTATTTTAAAAACTCCAGCTCAAAACCAAGACGTTTCCTCTTCGGGCAAAGCAGAAGACAATTGTGATTGTGTATAAATACACTTCTGTGGTGTAGGAGATGGAACACTTACCTGAGATGGAAGCTGCAGGGCCTGTTTGTGTGTTGTATCCAATACCTGTTTAAGGTACAAAACTCAGGCTTCCTTTGGAGCATGGACTGCAATTTAGTAATTTTATTTATTAATTTTCTCTTCGTTACCCAAGGTGTGATTGGTTCAGGCTCATGTCTCTGCCTTTTCTCTGATTTGATAAATAATGAGTTCTCTTGATACAACTTGGAACTGCCTCAACAGGCAGAAGAGGTAATAGAAGCCGTGCATATGCTGTAATCACTGAGCTGTGGTCACTAAGCTGGGACTAAGGGCACGGGTCATCTTCTGGCTGTGTTTTAAAGGTTCCCCTGGCTCTTTTGCTGAATCCAATTCCCTAAGTGAGCTTTGCAAAAGTCTGCTACGCTGGCACCTTCTGAGGGCTTAAGTAATGGAAAACCTGCAGATCCCAAGACAGTGAGCACAAACTGCTTGTAACTTCTCGTTATTGTAACAGGTGAAGAACTTTTGAACTTACACTGACTTTCAAGTCAGAATTTAATGTACTCTAGGAGTATGAGGATTACAGGATGAGCTAGCAGAGGAGCAAAGATACCTAAATCCCAACCACAGTGTTTTGTGGATCTATACATCAAAATAGAAGGCTATTCTTTGAGGCCAGCTGTGAAAGTTTGTATGGATGACCTGCTTAGCATAGTACAAGAGCCCTGTGGGAACAGAAGGGGCAAAATCCTGTTCTTCTGCATGTTCAGTGACCATTCTAGGAGTGAAAGATCATCTTCACTTTTCGTGAAAGTCTTTTCTTCATTCAGTACACATCTTCCAATTTTCACAAAAATAGGAGGCATCTGTCCTACAGACAGCACCTCTAGATCCCGTAGCATATAGCATGTTATTCTGTTATCTAAAATTGTACCAAAATGACTACATTAAAAAGAAGGACAAAGAATTAATGTGACAGGGTGTATTTGCATGTGACATTTCCTGACTTTTGCATGTTTACTTTGTAATCTGAGTAGTATTTTAACATGCATTTGTTTTGTGAATCACCCTTCTTTCTTTAGAAAAAAGCAAATGTTTAAATTCTATATTAGTAGCTTTAGACTGACGGCAAAAACCTCTGCCCCATGCATCAGTGAAATAGCAGGTAGCAATAGAAAGTTATCTCACAGCAGGCCACCAGAAAACAGCCTTCTTTGCTGGGAGTAGAGGAATGATGAAATTCAGGGATCTGGGGTTCCTTTCCAGTTTAGGTAACATGGTGTGCCATAGTTGTTTCAGAGTTTTTGCTTGTTCCTCTCTGATTCTATATCACACATCTCTCCTGGTTCTCTACCTATATTTGCTGTAAATCCTATTCCCAGCCCCACTCCCAGCCTGCAGGAGGCTGTGTCTACTCCCTATTACCACTGCTCGTAAAAACCACGGCTTCCCTTCTGTATTGCTCATGCACCAGCAGGTGCTCCGTGAGAGAACAATAAGCTTTGCCTTCTTGCTCGTAGCTCTGATATCTGGAGCCTCGTAGAACTGTTACAGAAAATTACCCTTACAGATGTGGCATAGAATATGTTCCATCACTGTGTGCTCTAGGACATGCTTGCTCTGATCAAATCTGGGCACCACGAAGGGTCAGTGCATGCTCCATGCAGGAAGAACTTTTGGGGCCTTTAGTTGCCATGTTTCTATGAAAGTTTCTAAGCTGCCAAGTTCTAAACTACCAATTTCATATGAAGTGTGAACAAAGTAGTATCTTTTCAGAGGTTCATTACTTAACAGACCGCAGCATGATCCTCACCGTTAGAGGAAAAACCATGTTCCTGACACACAAGTTTTCAGCCTTCTTACCACGTTTAAGTGTTGTTGTCCAAACCACAGCGATTCTTAATGAAATAGTTGTAAGAATATTTTAATATATTCAAAACGTAACCACCACCACCCCAAACTTGTAGAAGGCTGCTACAAGTTGGTGGAAATCTTCCCTGAGCTATTTTATTTGGAACTGGGCTAAACAGCATGTGAAATTTCAGCACAATAGCCACAAATTGGCAATGTCACAAGCAACTGCAAGTTCTTGTAGTGGAAATCTCTTGGCAACTGAATTGCAGACAGTGCAACCAGCTCTGCCTGTATTAAACCACAACAAAGTCTGTAGTAGTAACCAAGTAAAGGAGTTGGGCAGTTGATAAGAGAAGAATTCCTCTGGCATTCTCACATCCATGTTGCATTTTCTTTCCAGAAGCCTTGGCTTTGGGACCATAGAGAGTGCTGGACAGGATATCCACAACAGGTGAGTCACGCAAGAGGGAAAATTGCTGTTATAAATCATGTATTGTCTTCGGATACCTTTTGAAAATCAGGTTATATTAGAGACAAAAGAGAGGGAACTGAAGTAAATTCAGACTCAGGAGACTAAGAATTCAAAGCCAGATCCTCGTCAAGGGAGAACATCTTTGTATCTGGTGTAATCTAAACACAATAGAGGATGAGTCAGGAAAGCAGGAGGAGACTGCAGAAGTAAAGGGAAAGTGAGAGTTCTGTCCAGGTGAGCCAAGAAACTGAAAAATGGGAATGCTCCAAGGTTTTTTAGTTTGTAGAATAGACTGAGGCCAGAGAAGGACATGTTGCCTGAGGAGAAGTGAAGACTTCAGTGGAGAGTATGTAGAGCAGAGGCCATGCTCTGGATGCTATGTACTTTCAGCTATACTGAAGAATCATGTCCACAGCGCTCCCCAAGGAGTTCATTTCCCAGTGGAACTGGCAGTATGGCCAGTAGCAATACAGCATCATTCCCATTAAGTTCAGAGGATGCTCTCTTACAGTTTTACAATGTATATTCTCATTTTTTTCACAACAGCACTGTGAGAAGCTGTCTAGTGGGTTGGAAAGCATACATCTCTTATCAGCCCAGACCAGAATAACCTCAATGAAAATTGCCAGCTAGGCACAAAATCTTCTCCTTGTTCATCAACACAAGGAGCAAAGAGAGCAACCAGAAGCCAGGTACTTTTTTGCCCAGCTGTCTCCCTTGCTATTCCTACTCCTATAACTTCAGAACTTGAAAGAGTTAGAAAGGGGCTTCACCCACTGAACACAGGAGCTATTGCCTGCTCTGCCTTTCCCCTTATGTTCTATAGCAGGAGCTTTCCTATATCACACTCTTGTGGATGCCAGAGCAGACATAGTAGAGCACAATAAATTTCATTAAAGTGAAAAATCTGATTCCAACTTTGGAAGAGGTTCCTCTCTCCTATGAGAGCAGCTGGTAAGTGTTCCTAGCAGGAGAGTAATCTCCTGTATTACCATGCAGGGAGCTCCCATGCACAGGATTTTACAGTACTAAAATTTCCTGGGTAGGAAATAAAATCTTTCATTAATTGAAGAGGAGGCTGAAGAAAACTTGATCCCAGTACCAAGACAAAGTGAAGACTGCCTATGTTCCAGGGCTTTTTGGTCTGGCAGTCAAAGGTAGAGCAAGACCCCATGACTGTACATGGAGGTTGCAAACCCATAAAGGGAAATCTAATGCACAATTTTAACAGCGTGAGCCACAGGAAACATAACAGAACAAATAAGTGAACAATGAGGTAGTATCTTTCAAGCTGAGTCTCCAAACAATCCACTGTCGCTCAAAGGCAGAAATTTTAGGGGGAAATGTGTAGTTCAGTGCAAAAGTCAAACCATACAAACACGTGGTGCTTGAATAGGAATGTAAGACTAAAAGGATCACTTGGGTCCTTGCATCCTGTTCTGTACATTTGGAGTACATGTCTTTTCAAAAAGAATCCAAGCCATCATAACAGCACAGTGTGGTGGGTTTGACCATGGCTGACCACCACATGCCCGCCAAGCCACTCTGTCTCCCCCCTTCTCAACTGGACAGGTGCAAGAAAATATGATGAAAGGCTCATGGGTCAAGATAAGGACAAGGATATCACTTACCAGTTACCATCATGGGCAAAACAGACTTGTCTTGGGGAAAATAATTTAATTTATTGCCAATCAAATCAGAGTAGGATAATGAGAAATAAGAACAAATCTCAAAACACCTTCCCCCCACCCCCCCCTTCTTCCTGGGCTCAACTTCACTCCTGACTTCTCTACCTCCTCCCCACCAAGCAGCACAGGGGGATGGTGAATGGGGGTTGCAGTCAGCTCATTACACATTGTCTCTGCCGCTCCTTCCTCCTCACACTCCTCCCCTGCTCCAGCGTGGGGTCCCACCCACGGGAGACAGTCCTCCACGAACCTCTCCACTGTGGGTCCTTTCCATGGGGTGCAGTCCTTCAGGAACGGACTGCTCCAGCATGGCTCCCCCGCAGGGCCACAGGTCCTGCCAGAAGACCTGCTCCAGCATGGGCTCCTCTCTATGGGGTCACAGCCTTCTTTGGGTACATCCACCTGCTCCAGCGTGAGGTCCTCCACAGGCTGCAGGGTGAATGTCTTCTCCACCGTGGACTTCCATGGACTGCAGGGGGACAACCTGTGTCGCCATGGTCTTTACCATGGGCTGCAAGGGAATCTCTGTTCCGGTGCCTGGAGCATCTCCTCCCCCTCCTTCTTCACTGACCTTGGTGTCTGCAGAGTTGTCTCTCTCAGATATTCCCACTCCTCCCTCCCAGCTGCTGTTGCGCAGCAGTTTTTCCCCCTTCTTAAATGTTATCACAGAGGCACTAACACCATCGCTGATGGGCTCAGCTTTGGCCAGCGGTAGGTCTGTCTTGGAGCTGTATGGAACTGGCTCTGTTAGACGTGGGGCAACTTCTGGCATCTTCTCACAGAAGCCACCCCTGCAGCCCCCCGCTACCAAAATCTTGCCACGTAAACCCAATACACACACTTTCCAACATCTGTAACAAACAGGAAATGCCAAAACCAGAGCTAGTAATGTCTCACTGGCAAAGAGCAAGAAAGGTCAAGGATAAACCTGTGTATTAACAGGAACAAAAAATGTGTTAAATACAATTTCTACTAAGCAGACCATGCCCTGTGCTACAGACAATGAAAAAAGAAATGCCAGTTCTCCCAAATAATCTTATCTTTGTGGGAAAAAGATCCCTTCTGATCCAGAGCTCCTGTTTGGATAACCTCCAGAGTGTGAACAACACATACCAGTCTGGGAGTATCCCCCCTGGTAGCACCAGCGCATCCAGCTGTGCTTCCTCTTGGCGGCCAATCATTAGTGCTACAAAGGAAAACAAACCGAAATCTGTGAAGGCCATAAATCAACACTTTGGGTAGAGAAAGCCCAAATAAATTGGTATTTGGGAGCACCATACTCCTTGCTTCTTTGGAAATGCTAGTTGCAAAGCCCCTTTAGTCATAGTAATTTTTTTTTTTATCAAATAGGTTCAGGTTTAAGGAGGCCATATAGTGCCACAACAGCGAAAAATTACTAGTTAAATAGCACATATCTTGCTGAATGGGTCTAAGCTTTTCGTTTTCCAGCTGTAGAACCCCAGAAAAATTACCCAGAAGAATGCAGATTACTGTTCACACTGGGATTGCACTTTGCCCCCATTAGTTTGATTAAACTGAAAAATCCGTGATAGAGTACAAGGTGTCTGAAGCATCTCCTTGAATCTTAAAAAGGGAATGATTTATTCAGCTACTACTTATCTATTTCACCATAGCGAAATGGTTTACATAGTTTTTAAAGTTCTATACTGACTGCTCAGGAATCTGTACACTGTACAAGGCCACTGTCTTGGCCTGCTGTGCTGAAGAAATCCTAAAAATATTGAGGATCTTCCCGGTGGTTCCCTAAATGTTCCACATGGTGCAGCAAAGTGGAATTTCCCCTGCTATTTGCTTTTGCCTCAGCACAGATGATGTTTAGTAAGTAACCATGTTGTTCAATTGAAGTATTTCCCCCTGAAGCTGCAAGAACCAGCTTTATTGGTTTGGTTGTCTGATATTCTTTTGCCTAGGAAGGAGTCTTCACTTCCAGCCCTTGCTCTACTTTATCTGATGGATATTTCACAGTCTCTCCCTCTCTCACAGCCTCTCCAACCCTCCCTGTTCTGGTACTACCTGCTGGAGCTCTCCTTCTACTGGTCACTGGTCTTCACTCTGCCCTTTGATGTAAAGAGGAAGGTGAGTGGCAGCCTCAGGGAAGAATCAAGTGCAAATGGGACCCAAGCTGAACACTCAGGAGACTGATCTGCAAGAGCATATGTCTAGTGCTAGTCTGAGGTTTTGGGGGACTCTGTCCTTGCTTATTCCCAGGAATTTCCATTCCTAGTCACCGGCTTCCCTCTCCTCTGGGAAGTGGAGAACACAGACTCTGACACAGAAAGGTGCAAACTACTGCAGAGTTCTCAATCCAAACTTAAAATCCAAACTTAAAAATTGCTCGTCTGGGACTCTTCTAGGCTGCACTGATTGTAGAGACAGGAAAAGATGATTCTCCGCCAGTTGAGCTGCATGTGTTCCTAGTTGCCAGTGCCCCGACAGACAGGGTGCTGCCTGATTACATAGGCATACAAGTGCATTGAGGCTATGAATATACCCTTACAAGGAAAGGGTGGTTGTGAGTCTCCATCAGCGAGCCCGGGGGTATGAGATGATTGTGCAAACAGGTAGGCATGCACAGGGGCACAGAGCAGAGATGGATATGGGCACTGCTTTGTGACAGAAAGGAAGCTCTCTTTATGTTGGGTTTGTCTGGACTGAATCATTGGCTCTTATTCTTCTTGTTTTCTGATTTGCACCATCATCAGACCATTACTGGTGGAGGGAGAGAGTGTTCTTTGTTGTGAGATCCTTAGTTTACGCCATAAACTCTTCATTCCTGGGTCTCTTGGTTGCCTACGTTTCTATAATGTGTTTAGTAAAGAAGTTATATGGGTAAGACCTTATAGTGGGAGGTTTCTTAGTCATTGGGAGAGAGATTTCATGGCTATCTGCAGGAGGCATGCTTTAACCAGGGCAGAAGGTACATTATGTATTTTATTCTCTGCTGTCCCCTTTCTCATCAGGACTTCAAGGAGCAGATAGTCCATCATGCTGCAACCATCTTCCTGATCAGTTTCTCATACTGTGCCAATTACATCCGCATTGGGACACTGGTGATGGTGATTCATGATGCTTCTGATTGCTTCCTAGAGGTGAGCTCCACAACTTACATGCCAGGCGAAGCCTAGTTAGCAACGGTGCTCTTCAGCCAAAGGGTGTCTTTTGATCTAGCACAGTATGGGCCGAGCATTATGGTGTTTCACAGATAACTCAGTACTGATCTCCTGATCCAGCCTAGGGTGCCCCGCAGAGAGCCAGGAAGAGGCATGATTACCTGCATGCAAATTGTATCGTATCTGGCTCATTAGCCTCCTGGAGCATGTGCAGATGCACTGTCTTGGCCTGCTGTTTTATTGTTCTTTCTCCTTCCAGCCAACTAAGATATTCAATTACATGAAGTGGAAAAAAACTTGTGACAGCCTCTTTATGATCTTCTCAGCTGTTTTCCTCATCAGCCGCCTGGTCATTTTCCCCTACACGTGAGTCTGCTGCAGTCAAGGGAAATGGAAAAGCTGCCTTCTGAAAGACAGGATAATTCAGCTGGGTGCTGAATTTTTTGCTGCAGCCTTTGCTTTTCAATCCTTGAGCATATGTCTCTGCCCTTTGCATAGGCTACAGTGCCACATGGCTGTTGCACCTGCCTTGGGGTAAACTAGGGTGGTCTGCCTTGGAGTTCACGGAGTAGTCTTAAAGTCCTGAATTACACTGCAGAGGAGTCCTCGGCCTATGGCTCTACCCTGCTTATTTCTGGTGGGGATCTGAGAGTTGGCTCACATGTGTTATATATAAGAAGGAGGTGACTGACCTGAAACTTCGTCTGTGACTGGAGCTTTCTGGGGCTTAATTATGGCCCTACTAACAACATGCTATCCTTCCACTGCAATTCCCTCTCTCTTGCAGAGTGCTGTATAACACCTACTATTACTCCATGGAGATATTCCAACCCTTCTTTGGATACTACTTCATGAATGCTCTCCTGATAATTCTGCAGCTGCTCCATGTCTTCTGGTCCTGCCTAATTATTCACATGGTCTACAAGTTCATCCTCCAGGGCACGGTATGGATCAGTTTGTAGTCCCCTGTACATCACATGGGGAGGGAGGGTCCACCTAGACTGCCTGGGAGCAGAGACGTTCATCTGGGATGGATTCCTTTTTGCCCTACTGAAATTATACATGTACATTCCCAACAGTGAGGTGAAAGGAACACTCAATATTATTAGGGAAAGTTGACCAAAAAAAAGTAAAATTTTTATGAGTCACTACAATACTGGGTCCACTTCTGATGCTTGTATTCAAGAAAAATGTGGATTGGACTCCAGGAGAGATTTCCATGAACAAAGCCAGTGACATCTGAGTAAGGATCCCAACACTTGGTCCAGTATGATTTGCATTTGTAACAAAACTAAGAAATCAAGGCAGGGAAAGTTACCATGATTGGTGAGGCCAGTGCAAAAGTGCTTCCCTTATAATCCATTCAAGATTGCACCCAGGTAGTGCTGTTCATCTCTATCAGTCTCTATGCAACCCTAGACAAATGTATGAGATGCAGCTGTATAAACTTAAGTGAAATGCATCCCACGCTTTCTGACCATAGCCTGCAGTATTTGCTGTGAGACCAAACTGCTGCTCAGCATGAAATTCTTCCCAAAATCAAAGACATGACCTAATGGCATTAGATTGGCCACATGCCAAGGACACAGTCCAGGAGTAACAAGTCAGTGCCTTGTGGGAGTTGACCTCATAGCCCAGGATGAGTTGTTTTATTAGTATCCAGCTGGGGAATTCTGTCTTATGGGAACAGAGAACAAGCATTAAAGGATCATCTTCATCCATATTGTTCCCATTTTCTTTACCTGCCTTCCCTTAAGGTAGCACAGAGCAAATTACTTTCAAATATGGAAACAGAAACTTCACACAGGGCAGAAAATGAAGACGCAACTGAAGACACCCTCTTATTGTTTTCCTAATTCTAGCGTGGGCTGAATTACCATTGCAGTTATTACAGTGTAAAATGATGAGGTAATAAATAGCCTTATTAGAAAGAAATGAACCATCAGGGAGAAAAATACTGAAGCACATCCAGAATTTTTCCTATTTTATCTAAAAATCATCTGCCACATTTGATGCAAAAATATATTTGAGAGCTTTCCATATTGAGCAGTGAATAGCAAAGAAAAACCGTCCTAAACAGATCTGTTTCAATGATGATATTTAGTAGCCCAAAGCAGTATCAGCAAGAATACAGGACATTCTCCCCAGTCTCAAAAAAGAGCCATGAAATTCTCACTCCAGTCAGAAGTTCACATTTTTCTCATGGGCCTTTCTGATCTCCACAGTTTTCCTCTCTGGCTACAGGATTATCTGCACCACCTTCTCACATGATGTCCCCTAATCCCCAGTAA
Source organism: Mycteria americana (assembly GCF_035582795.1). Lineage (NCBI taxonomy): Eukaryota > Metazoa > Chordata > Aves > Ciconiiformes > Ciconiidae > Mycteria > Mycteria americana. Next base: position 302,562 of record NC_134388.1, read on the forward strand.
TTAGAACTCAGCCTAGATCCTGAAGTACGAGTTTCATTCCCACATACAGGCAACCTGAGATACATCATTGTAATTCATACAGCTATATAGTTCCTTGGTGAATCTTGCTAGGTTTAAGGCCTCAGCCACATTCTATGGCCATGAATGGATAAACTGAGGAATATTGATTAGTATTTGTCCTTATGCTGCAGATCAAGACTCCTGCCTAGTTCCTGAACTTCCAATTCCAGAATGACATGGGGTCCAGGTTGTTCACAGAAAATAGCATCTCCTACCCATATTGTCCTTGAAGGCAGTTTGAATTCAGTGCAAGTTTAGATTCTTACAAATCCTGTCTGCATTTGGGTGTAGTGATCTCTAGAAAGAACATCAGACCAAATAGACTTCTTAATATGGTCCAAGAGATATCCCTAGAAAAACAGACAGAGTAAATGGAGACTACAGGTGTCCGTGCAGCAACTGATACAGCCCTGAGCAGTTTCCAAAGCTCAGGTCACAGAAGGGGTTTGCTTCTTTCCCTCAGAGCACTCTTTCTGACAAGGAGTGTGGCACCATGAATTTGTCCCCAATTTTGGCATCTTGTATTACAGAGTAGAAACAGCCTGGGAAGCCAGCAAGTGCTGGGCTCCTTTTTCTAAGCTGTCATTTTATCACATTGTTTCTTCTTTGTCTTCCTTTTAAAGCAATGAATTAAATATTTACAAAAGTGGATTACAGATCTCTCAGTCAATAGCAAGAGGAAAAACCTGAACATAAAACTGAATATAGTCAGAGTTGGGTGGCTTTGTGTTGAGCTACTGGTTTGTTTGAAAGCATATGCTTTCGAAGTGTCCAAAGCAGTGTGCTCAACCAGCAGCCACTCAGGCCAAGTGTGGTCAGAAGCTATCTCCCTTGTCCCTTTTGCAAAATGTAAAAGAGCTTGATTATCCTTCTTTGACATGCTGATGCCCAAAGCAGCAATGTGGATCTCCTCAGTCTTATACAGTTGTCCTCAGTCCTGGGCATCTGTGGTTTGGTGCTGCTTCTCAACCTGTACAGTAACTCCTAATGTGTATCAGGATCACAGCTAGGATTCCACTGAGAGGCTGAAATCAAAGAGACAGAGAGAATCTTCTTTCCAAAGGTGATGTAAAAGCTGAAAGGACATGGTAGAACATTTTGCCAAAGGCAAGTGGCTGAAGTAGCAGATGAATGTTTAGCCTGTGGCTCAGCTAGCACTGCTTCTTGTGCAGACTTCTATGTTTGTATTGCTTCTCATTTACATTTTTCTGTAGATGGAAAAGGACATGAGAAGTGACACAGAAGAAAGTGACAAGGATGAAGAAAGAGAAAATATTAGGGAAAAGGAGAAAAACGGGATCACATATTTCAGCAACGCCACAAGCAACAGTTATATCCAGAGGAATGAGTCTGAGCCATTGAACAACAGAACCCATCTCACCAATGGCCATGTCAAGGAAAGATAGCTACTGTTCACGTGCTTCTGATCTGGTCTTTAATTAATCCAGTCCACCATCTTTAGAAACAGTTTTGCTCATTGTGTAGATAAAACGGAGTGCAATTGCAGTATCATAGCTGAATTCCTGCTTCCCATAAACAGAAGTGTTTATAGTCAGTGATATTTGAAGGAAGTTTTTGGTCTTTCTTCAATAAAAGCTTACTATAGGTTGTAGCCTTGAAGCAGATAGAAAGGGATCAAAGTGGTTTGACTCGTATTAGACTGTACCATACTTGTTGTTAAATGTGTTAATCTTGAAAAATACTTAGAAAAAAAAAAAGTGGATTAAGTCTGGCAATGTCAAATCTTAACCACCTAATGTTGCTTGGTAGGAATCTGTTTAGCCTTGATCAGCCTCTGGAGGCCCCGGCCCATTGCCACCAATGATTATGGCTAACAAGTAAGTGTGAGACTCTAAATCTTAATATGGGGACACCTCTTTTGAGAAGACAGGTGCCCCATACACACTCAGAAAATTAAAACTGAGTATAGTGGAATGAAAGCTTTGGAAAGACATAGGAGAAAACATTTTCTTCTCAAAGGAAATGCTGCTGTGTGCCATATGACCAGTTTTGTAATGGTCTCAGTCCCTTCTGTTGTCAGCGTTATTGCCACAAAGGTGGGAACTCCAAAGCCCAGATTGGAGAGAGTACCCACCTAAATCATAGCTAGAAGAGCTGGAAAATCCAGACAGCTGTGTCTCAACTGTCAGGTAATCCTTTAAACCTGTCTTGGAAGGAAATGCAGACAGAAGGGAGGTGACAAGGAACTAGATAATCTAGAAGGCAGCACTGATTAAGTGCTCATGTTTTCACCTAGTGTGATTGGCACAGTGGGAAATGTGTACAGAGTCAGCTTGTGTCAAGAAGGGAGTACATTTCCCCTATCCTCAGAGGAAAAAGGATCCAGAGAAGATCTGCTGAACCTTATGGAATAATGCTTTAAAGTGACCTTCTAACTCTAGGGCCTTTGCCTAGATGTATCAAGAATAGCAAGTTTAAAGCAGTAGTCCGTGAAGTCATGGTGCAGTTCTGATTCAGTTTTTTAGATGTCCTATATCTTATATCCTGCATAGTCTTAGACTTTGGATTCTGTAGTCCCTTAAAAGAGTTAAATTAGTATGACATGAATTTCTGTTTTACAGATGAATTAATCTGTGAAACCAAAGTATTAAGAGATTCACTGTAATGAGTGCAGGGACTTAGACTGCCAAGGCCATGCAGACGCTTCCCTATATGTGCCCAGTAAGGGCCAATGCTAACTGGGGGGGGACATGGTCCAAGGAAATGCCTGATTTGAGGAGGTGGTACACATGTTCAAAATTAAAAGGCAAGTGACAGCATAGAAGGACAAGGGGGTTTTCAGCAATCCGCTCAGTTCACCTGAGATGTGACTGAGAGAGCTTTTATCTGAGCTTGTATGTGCTCATCTTGGGTTTCAGTCAAAATACATTGGATAATTTCAGAGGGGGGAAAGTGGTTCCAGCACGGGTACTTCCAGGGCAGTAACACGCTCTGGGAGGAGAGCATCTGTTCCTGCATCGTCATTTAGATTTGTATTTGCTGAAGATAGTTTGTCTCTGAAACCTTCA